>NC_142274.1:254488-301128 GCF_052056855.1 Sturnus vulgaris
TATTTTTTTGGGGGTCGCGCCAATTTTTTTTTTGGGGGGGGGGTTGGGGACAAATTTTTGGGGACAATTTTTGGGTCGTACCAATTTTTGGGGGGACAATTTTGGGGGGGGGACAAATTTTGGGTCGTGCCAAATTTTTTTTTGGGGGGGGGGGGGGTTGGGGACAATTTTTTGGGGACAATTTTTTGGGTTTGGGACATTTTTAGGGGGGAGGGGAAGGAATTTTTGGGTCGTGCCAAATTTTTTTTTTTAGGGGGGGTTTGGGGACAAAATTTGGGGTTTGTGCCAATTTTGGGGGCGTGACTTTTCTATTTTATTTTTATTTTTAATTTTAATTTTTATTTTTATTTTTTATTTTTATTTTTTAATTTTATTTTTATTTTTTATTTTTATTTTTAATTTTATTTTTATTTTATTCATTATTTTTATTTCAATTTTTAATTTCATTTTCATTTTGAGTGGTTTTTAATTTATTTTTATTTCTATTTTTGGTCTTGTTTTTATTTCTATTTTTATTGTAATTAATTTTATTTTTTATTTTATATTTGATTTTATTTCACTTTATTTTATTTTATTTGACTTTATTTTATTTGACTTGATTTTATTTTACTTTATATTTTTATTTTATTTTATTTTATTTTTGACATTTCATATTTTATTTTATTTTACTTTATTTCCTTTTAATTTACTTTATTTCATTTTATTTTAATTTATTTTACTTTATTTTTTATTAAATTTAATTTATATTTATATTTTTATTTTTATATTTAATTTCTATTTTAATTTTAATTTATTTCACTTTATTTTGCTTTATTTTACCTTCTTTATTTTATTTTATTTTATTTTATTTTTTAATTTATATTTTATTTTACTTTATTTCATTTTATTCTTTATTTTATATTTTATTTCATTTTATTTTACTTTATTTTTCTTTTATTTTATTTCATTTTATTTTATTTTATTTTATTTTTTATTTCATATTTTTTATTTTACTTTATTTTATTTATTTTATTTTATTTTACTTTATTATTCTATTCTATTTTCCTTCAGTTTATTTTCCTTTATTTTATTTTATTTTATTTTATTTTATTTTAATTTTTTACTTCACATTTTATTTTCTTTATTTCATTTTATTTTATTTTACTTTATTTTATTCTATTCTATTTTATTTTACTTTATTCTATTTTATTTTCCCTTTATTTATTCAATTCAATTTAATTTAATTTAATTTAATTTAATTCAATTCAATTTCAATTTTTGGGACACAAAATTTGAACTTTCAACTTTTATTTTATTTTATTTTATTTTATTTCATTTCATTTTATTTTATTTTATTTTAATTTTCCTTTTCCCTCCCCCAGCCGCCAAAAAAGAGGCGAAAAAAGAGAAAAAAGAGAAAAAAGAGGAGAAAAAAGAAGAAAAAAAAGAAGAAAAAAAAGAAGAGAAAAAAGAGGAAAAAAAATCGGAAAATGAACAAAGGAGGGGGAGGGGCCGGCGGAGCCCCCCAAAGGTGGGGGAGGGGAAAATCGGGAATTTGGGGGGAAAATTTGGGGGAAAATTTGGGATTTTGGGGGAATTTTTTGGGGGAATTTTTTGGGATTTTTTGGGATTTTTTAGAGGAATTTTTGGGGATTTTGGGGAAATTTTGGGGATTTTTTGGAGATTTTTCGGGGATTTATTGGGATTTTTAGAGGAATTTTTGGGGAATTTTTGGGAATTTTTTGGGGATTTTTTTTGTTTTTGGAGGGAACATTTTGGGGATTTTTTGGGGAATTTTTCGGGGATTTTTTGGGATTTTTTGGAAATTTTTGGGAAATTTTTTGTGAATTTTTTGGGGATTTTTGGGGATTTTTTTTGAATATTTGGATGAAATTTTGGGAATTTTGGGGGGATTGTTTGGGGAATTTTTGGGGATTTTTTGGGGGAATTTTGCAGGAATTTTTGGGATTTTTGGGGGTTTTTTGGAGGAAATTTTGGGGGATTTTTTTGAGATTTTTTCGGGGATTTATTGGGATTTTTTAGAGGAATTTTCGGGAATTTTTTTTGAAATTTTGGGGATTTTGGGGGGATTTTTTGGGGAATTTTTCGAGGATTTATTGGGATTTTTGGGGAATTTTTTTGGGAATTTATTGGAATTTTGGGGGAATTTTGGGAATTTTTTGGGATTTTTTGGGGATTTTTTTGGAATTTTGGGGATTTTTTGGGGGGATTTTGGGGGATTTTTTCAGGAATTTTTGGGGAAAATTTAGGGATTTTTGGGGGGACTTTTTTGGGGTTTTTTGGGAGGAATTTTTAGTTTTTTGGGGGGGAAATCTGGGGAATTTTGGGGATTTTTGGGGGGATTTTTGGGGATTTTTTTGAGGAATTTTTGGGGATTTTTGGAGATTTTTGGGGGAATTTTTGGGGATTTTTTAGAGGAATTTTCGGAAATTTTGGGGGAAATTTTGGGCTTTTTGGGGGGGATTTTGGGAATTTTGGGGGAAATTTTGGTTTTTGGTTTTTTTTTTTGGGGGGGGGTGGGGGAGGGGCCATCCCCATTTTTGGGGTCTCCCCTCTGACCGCCCCTCCCCCCTCCCCAAATTCTCTTGCAGAGCCCAAGGACGATCTGGGTGAGTTCGGGCCTTTCATTCTTATTCTTTTATTTCTTTTTTTTATTTCATTTTTTTAATTTTAATTTCTTTTATTTCAAAAATTTTTTTATATTTTTTATTTTTATTTTTTATTTTTATTTTTTTTGTTTTATTTTTTTATTTCTATTTTTAATTTTTATGTTTATTTTTTATTTTTTTAATTTGAATTTTCATTTTCATTTTCATTTTTTCATTTTTCTTTTTTTTATTTCTTTTTAATTTCTGTTTATTTTTCAATTTTAATTTTTAATTTTTTATTTTCATTTTTTAATTTCTCTTTTTAATTTGTGTTTATGATTTTATTTATTTTTTCTAATTTTTTTATTTCTGTTTTTAATTCCTATGTTTATTTTTTATTTTTTATTTTTTTAATTTTAATTTGAATTTTCATTTTTATTTTTTCATTTTTCTTTTTTTATTTCTTTTTAATTTCTGTTTCTTTTTCAATTTTAATTTTAATTTTAATTTTTAAATTTTTTTTATTTCTCTTTTTAATTTCTGTGTTTATGATTTTATTTATTTTTTCCAATTTTTTTATTTCTATTTTTAATTTCTATGATTATTTTTTATTTTTTAATTTGAATTTTTTTAATTTTTATTTTCATTTTCATTTTTTAATTTTTTATTTTATTTTAAATTTTTTATTTCTTAGAATTTTTTTAATTTTTATTTTTACTTTTATTTTTGTATTTTTATTTTAATTTTTAAAATTTTTATTTCTTTTTTAATTGCAAAATTTTTTTGTTATTTTTTTAATTTTTTATTTTAATGTTTTTATTTCTCTTCTTAATTTCCATGTTTATGCTTTTATTTATTTTTTCTATTTTTTAATTTCTATTTTTAATTTCTATGTTTATATTTTTATTTTTTAATTTTAATTTTTATTTCCATTTCTTAATTTTTATTTTTTTATTTTAAAAATTTTTTTCGAGTTATTTTTATTTTTATTTTTTTATTTTTTTTAATTTTAAAACATTTTTTATTTTTTTTAATTTCTATTTTTAATTTCTTTTTTATTTTCTAATTTTTATTTTCTATTTTTATTTTATTTTTATTTTTATTTTAAAATTTCATTTATTTCTATTTTTATTTTTTTTTCTATTCTTTTATCTTTATTTTTTACTTCAATTTTTATTTTTATTTTTTTTTTTTTAATTTTAATTTTAATTTTATTTTCATTTTAATTTTCATTTTATTTTCATTTTCTTTTAATTTTAATTTTAATTTTTATTTTATTTTATTTTCATTTTCATTTTATTTTCATTTTCATTTTATTTTTATTTCAATTTTATTTTAATTTTATTTTCACTTTCATTTAATTTTATTTTTATTTTATTTTAATTTCATTTCATTTTCTTTTCATTTTAATTTTATTTTCATTTTCATTTTCATTTTATTTTAATTTTAATTTTTTTCATTTTCATTTTCATTTTGTTTTTATTTTTATTTTATTTTCATTTTCATTTTATTTTCATTTTAATTTTCATTTCATTTCATTTTAATTTTCATTTTATTTTAATTTTATTTTCATTTTCATTTTCATTTCCTTTTAATTTTATTTTCATTTTATTTTCATTTTATTTTCATTTCATTTTCATTTTACTTTAATTTCATTTTAATTTCATTTTATTTTCATTTTAATTTCAATTTTAATTTTATTTTCATTTCATTTGCATTTTATTTTAATTTTATTTTTATTTTATTTTAATTTCATTTTCATTTTCATTTTATTTTCATTTTCATTTTATTTTAATTTTATTTTCATTTAATTTTAATTTTAATTTTATTTTATTTTAATTTCATTTTATTTTAATTTTATTTTAATTTTCATTTCATTTCATTTTCATTTTCATTTCTTTTAATTTTACTTTCATTTTAATTTTCATTTTATTTTAATTTCATTTCCTTTTAATTTTATTTTCATTTTATTTTCATTTTATTTTCATTTCATTTGCATTTTATTTTAATTTTATTTTCATTTTATTTTAATTTTCATTTTATTTTAATTTTATTTTAATTTTAATTTTCATTCCCCCTCCCCTCCCCCCCCGGGCTCGTTTCCCCTCCCCCATTTTGGGGAGGGGTCTCTGAGCCGCCCCTCCCCCCCCAGACGAGCTCAACCCCCCCGAGCCGCGAGACCCCGAGGGGCTCTTCGTGACCAAACCCCAGAACGTGCTGGTGGAGAGCGGTGGGAACTGGGGGGACTGGGGGGGACTGGGGGGACTGGGGGGACTGGGGGGAAACTGGGGGGAAACTGGGGGGAACTGGGGGGACTGGGGGGAAACTGGGGGGACTGGGATGGACTGGGAGGGACTGGGGGGACTGGGGGGAACTGGGGGACTGGGGGGACTGGGGGGACTGGGGGGACTGGGGGAACTGGGGGGGACTGGGGAGGGACTGGGGGGACTGGGGGAACTGGGAGGGAACTGGGGGGACTGGGGGAACTGGGAGGGAACTGGGAGGGAACTGGGGGGGACTGGGGGGACTGGGGGGAAACTGGGGGGACTGGGGGGGACTGGGGGAACTGGGGGAACTGGGGGGGACTGGGGGGACTGGGGGGAAACTGGGGGGACTGGGGGGGACTGGGGGGACTGGGGGAACTGGGGGGGACTGGGGGGACTGGGGGGAAACTGGGGGGACTGGGGGGGACTGGGGGGACTGGGGGGACTGGGGGGGACTGGGGGGACTGGGGGGAAACTGGGGGGACTGGGGGGGACTGGGGGGGGGGGGATTTGGGGGGGATTTGGGGGAACTGGGAGGGACTGGGGGGGGACTGGGAGGGAACTGGGGGGGACTGGGGGGGACTGGGAGGGGACTGGGGGGACTGGGGGAACTGGGGGGAACTGGGAGGGACTGGGAGGGACTGGGGGGATTTAGGGTGAATTTTGGGGGGATTCTGGGGGGATTTGAGGGGATTTTGGGGGATTATGGGGGATTTGGGGGGAATTTGGGGGGATTTTGGGGGGAATTGGGGGAACTGGGAGGGAACTGGGAGGGACTGGGAGGGACTGGGAGGGAACTGGGAAGGGTCCTGGGGGGATTTGGGGGGGATTTTGGGGGATTTGGGGGGAACTGGGGAGGGACTGCGATGGACTGGGATGGACTGGGGGGGACTGGGGGGGAACTGGGAAGGGTCCTGGGGGGATTTTGGGTGAATTTTGGGGGGATTTTGGGGGGAATGGGGGACTGGGGGGACTGGGGGGACTGGGGGGACTGGGAGGGAACTGGGGGGACTGGGGGGGACTGGGAGGGAACTGGAGGGGATTTGGGGGGAACTGGGGGGACTGGGGGGACTGGGGGGACTGGGGGGGACTGGGGGAACTGGGGAAAACTGGGGGGACTGGGGGGGACTGGGAGGGAACTGGGGGGAAACTGGGGGGGATTTGGGGGGATTTGGGAGGGGATTTTGGGGGGTTTTGGGGGGTCCTCGGGGGGATTTTGGGAGAATTTGGGGGATTTGGGGGAGGTTTTGGGGGGATTTGGGGGAACTGGGAGGGACTGGGAGGGACTGGGGGGGACTGGGAGGGGTCCTGGGGGGATTTTGGGTGAATTTTGGGGGGATTTTGGGGGGTCCTGGGGGAGATTTTTGGGGAACTGGGAGGGGACTGGGGGAACTGGGAGGGACTGGGGGGGATTTGGGGTCTCAGTGTCCCCCCTGAACTGGGATTTACTGGGAGGCACTGGGAGATTTTTGGGGCGATTTTTGAGGGGATTTTTGGGGTAAAATTTTCGGGATTTTTGGGTTAAAATTTGGGGATTTTGGGGGATTTTTTGGGGGGGTCCCGATTGAATTTTTGGGGGGTCCCCAGGGGGGGATTTGGGGGTCTCAGTGTCCCCCCTGAACTGGGATTTACTGGGAGGCACTGGGAGATTTTGGGGCGATTTTTGTGAATTTGGGGCCATTTTTGAGGGAATTTTTGGGGTCGAACTTTCGGGATTTTTGGGTTAAAATTTTGGGATTTTGGAGAATTTTTTGGGGGGGTCCCGATTGAATTTTTGGGGGTCCCCATTGGGGGGGATTTGGGGGTCTCAGTGTCCCCCCTGAACTGGGATTTACTGGGAGGCACTGGGAGATTTTGGGGCGATTTTTGAGGGGATTTTTGGGGGTAGAACTTTCGGGATTTTTGGGTTAAAATTTGGGGATTTTGGGGGATTTTTTGGGGGGTCCCGATTGAATTTTTGGGGGGTCCCCAGGGGGGTGACGTGCTGGTGGTGGCCCGCGTGGACGGCTCGCAGCTCCCAGTTAAACCCAGTATCAAGTGGTTCAAGGGCAAATGGCTCGAACTGGGAGCCAAGAGCGGAGCTCGGTTCCAGTTCAGGGAGAGCTGCGAGAAAGAGAGCAAGGTGGGAACTGGGACAAACTGGGACAAACTGGGAGGGACTGGGAGGGACTGGGAGGGGAGTGGGAGGGACTGGATGGACTGGGATAAGACTGGAGGGACTGGGAGGGGAGTGGGAGGGACTGGGATGGACTGGATAAGACTGGGATAAAGTGGGAGGGACTGGGATAAACTGGGAGGGGATTGGGAGGGGATTGGGAGGGAACTGGGAGGGACTGGGATAAACTGGGAGGGACTGGGGGGGACTGGGAGGGGATTGGGGGGGACTGGGATAAACTGGGATGGGACTGGGATAAAGTGGGATAAAGTGGGAGGGACTGGGAGGGACTGGGAGTGGATTGGGGGGAACTGGGATGGACTGGGAAGGACTGGGAGGGAACTGGGATAAACTGGGAGGGACTGGGAAGGGATTGGGAGGGGATTGGGTGGGACTGGGATGGACTGGGAGACGATTGGGAGGGACTGGGAAGGACTAGGATGGAACTGGGATGGACTGGGAGGGACTGGGAGGGACTGGGATGGACTGGGATGGGATTGGGATAAACTGGGATGGACTGGCATAAACTGGGATAAACTGGGAGGGACTGGGATAGACTGGGATAAACTGGGAGGGGATTGGGTGGGACTGGGATGGACTGGGAGGGACTGGAATAAACTGGGAGGGGATTGGGATAAACTGGGATGAACTGGGATAAACTGGGAGGGGTCTCTGCTGCCACCTTCGTGTCCTGGTGGGTCTCACCTGTCCCCAGGTGTTCACGGTCTCACCTGTCCCCAATGTCCCCAATGCCCCCAATGTCCCCAATGTCCCCAATGCCCCCAATGTCCCCAATGCCCCACCTGCCCCTGTGTGCCCTCACCTGTCCCAGGTGTTCTCACCTGTCCATGTCTCACCTGTCCACCATGTCTCACCTGTCCCAGGTGTTCTCACCTGTCCTGTCTCACCTGTCCATATCTCACCTTTCCCAGGTGTTCTCACCTGTCCTCACCTGTCCATGTCTCACCTGTCCATGTCTCACCTGTCCCAGGTGTTCTCACCTGTCCATGTCTCACCTGTCCATGTCTCACCTGTCCATGTCTCACCTGTCCGTGTCTCACCTGTCCATATCTCACCTATCCCAGGTGTTCTCACCTGTCTCACCTGTCCCATATCTCACCTGTCCCAGGTGTTCTCACCTGTCCTGTCTCACCTGCCCAGGTGTACACGTTCGAGCTGGCCATCTCCAAGGTGGCCCCCGGGGACAGGGGCGATTATCGCTGTGAGGTCACGGCCAAGGACAAGAAGGACAGCTGCTCATTCAACATCGATGTGGAGGGTAGGTACCCCCAAAAAACACACCTGGGCACCCCAAAACACACCTGGGGAACCCCAAAAACACACCTGGGGAACCCCAAAACACACCTGGGCTGCTCATTCAACATCGATGTGGAGGGTAGGTACCCCCAAAAAACACCCCAAAAACACACCTGGGCACCCCAAAACACACCTGGGGAACCCCAAAACACACCTGGGCTGCTCATTCAACATCGATGTGGAGGGTAGGTACCCCAAAAAACACACCTGGCACCCCAAAACACACCTGGGCACCCCAAAACACACCTGGGCTGCTCATTCAACATCGATGTGGAGGGTAGGTACCCCAAAAACACACCTGGGCACCCCAAAACACACCTGGGGAACCCCAAAACACACCTGGGCACCCTAAAACACACCTGGGGAACCCCAAAACACACCTGGGCACCCTAAAACACACCTGGGCTGCTCATTCAACATCGATGTGGAGGGTGGGTACCCCAAAAAACACCCCAAAAACACACCTGGGCACCCCAAAACACACCTGGGCTGCTCATTCAACATCGATGTGGAGGGTAGGTACCCCAAAAAACACACCTGGGCACCCCAAAACACACCTGGGGAACCCCAAAACACACCTGGGCACCCTAAAACACACCTGGGGAACCCCAAAACACACACTGGGCACCCCAAAACACACCTGGGCTGCTCATTCAACATCGATGTGGAGGGTAGGTACCCCAAAAAACACACCTGGGCACCCTAAAACACACCTGGGCTGCTCATTCAACATCGATGTGGAGGGTGGGTACCCCAAAAAACACCCCAGAAACACACCTGGGCACCCAAAACACACCTGGGGACCCTAAAACACACCTGGGCACCCTAAAAAACACCTGGGGAACCCCAAAAGTCACCTGGGGAACACAAAAATCACACCTGGGGACCCCAACATTCACCTGGGGACCCCAAAATCCACCCAGGACACCCCAAAACCCCCCAGGGACCCCTCCAGGGACCCCAATTTTGGGGGGATTTTGGGGGGGATTTGGGGATATTTGGGGGGATTTTGGGGGGAATTTTTGGGGGATTTTTGGGGTCTCACTCCCCTCCCCCCCCCCAGCCGGACGCCCCTCGGGGTCGGAGAATTTGCTCCAGGCCTTCAAGAGAACGTGAGTGAGGGGGGACCCCTCCCCAAAATAACCCCAAAAAACACCCCCGGGACCCCCAAAACAACCCCGGGACCCCCCAAAAACACCCCCGGGGACCCCCAAAAACAGCCCCGGGACCCCAAAAACACCCCCGGGACCCCCAAAAACACCCCCGGGACCCCAAAAACAACCCCGGGACCCCCAAAAACACCCAGGGAACCCCAAAAACAACCCCGGGACCCCCAAAAACAGCCCCGGGACCCCAAAAAACACCCGAGGGACCCCAAAAAACACCCCGGGACCCCAAAAATACCCCCAGGACCCTCAAAAACACCCCCAGGAACCCCAAAAACAACCCCAGGAACCCCCAAAACACCCCCGGGAACCCCAAAAACACCCCGGGACCCCCAAAAACCTCCCTGGGAACCCCAAACACAACCCCGGGACCCCCAAAACAACCCCAGGAACCCCAAAAATCCCCCCAGGATCCCAAAATCAACCCCGGGACCCCCAAAATCACCCCCGGGACCCCAAAAAACACCCCCAGGGACCCCAAAAACAACCCCGGGACCCCAAAAATCCCCCCAGGATCCCAAAAACAACCCCAGGAACCCCAAAATCACCCGAGGGACCCCAAAAATCACCCAGGGAACCCCAAAAATCCCCCCAGGATCCCAAAATCAACCCCAGGGACCCCAAAAACAGCCCCGGGACCCCCAAAAATCTCCCCGGGACCCCCAAAACCTCCCTGGGACCCCAAAAATCCCCCCAGGATCCCAAAAACCACCCCAGGGACCCCAAAATTATCCCCTAAATTGGGGACCCCCAAGGCAACGGGAAAACCCCAAAATCCCCCCAAAATCCCCCCCAAAAAATCCCAAAATCCCCCCAAAATTGCCATAAATTGCCCAAAATCCCCCTAAAATCCCCCAAATCCCCCCAAAAAATCCCAAAATCCAAAATTCTCCCCCAAATCCTCCAAAATCCCCCAAAAATCGTCCAAAATCCCCCAAAATTGCCCAAAATCCCCCCAAATTCTCCCCGACTCCCCCCCAAAATCCTGCAAAATCCCCCAAAAAATTCCAAAATCGCCCCAAAATCCCCCAAAATTCCCCCAAAACCCCCCAAAAAATCCCAAAATCGCCCCAAAATCCCGCAGGGACGACTCCAAGGATGAGACGGCCGAGGAGCTCGACTTCAGCGGGCTCCTGAAAAAGAGGTGGGGAGGAAGAGGAGGAGGAGGAGGAAGGGCAGGGGAGGAGGAGGAGGAGGAGGAAGAGCAGGGGAGGAGAAGAGGAGGAGGAGGAGGAGGAGGAGGAGGAGGAGGAGGAGGAGGAGGAGGAGGAGGAGGAGGAGGAAGGGCAGGGGAGGAGGAGGAGGAGGAGGAAGAGGAGGAGGAGGAAGGGCAGGGGAGGAGGAGGAGGAGGAAGAGGAGGAGGAGGAGGAGGAGGAGGAGGGGGAGGAAGAGCAGGGGAGGAGGAGGAGGAGGAGGAAGGGCAGGGGGAGGAAGAGAAGAAGGAGGAAGAGGAAGATGAAGAGGAGGAGGAGAAGGAGGAGGAGGGGGAGGAGGAAGGGCAGGGGGAGGAGGAGGAAGATGAAGAGGAAGAGGAGAAGGAGGAGGAGGGGGAAGAGGAAGGGCAGGGGGAGGAGGAGAAGGAGGAAGATGAAGAGGAAGAGGAGAAGGAGGAAGAGCAGGGAGGAAGAGGAGGAGGAGGAGAAGAACAGGGGGAGCAGGAGGAGGACAGAGATGGGATGAAGATGAGGATGATGATGATGATGATGATGATGATGATGATGATGATGAGGATGAGGATGACTTTGGGATGAAGATCACGAGGATGACAATGGGGAATGAGGATGAGGAGGATGAGGATGGGATGAAGATGAGGATGATGACGATGATGGGATGAGGATGACTTTGGGATGATGATGATGATGATGATGATGATGATGATGATGATGAAGGTCAGGATGGGGATAGGACGAAGGTGAGAATGAGGATGATGAGGATGGGATGAGGATGATGGGATGAAGATGAGGATGAGGATGAAGATGACAATGAGAATGGAATGAAAATGGGGTGGGATGAAGAGGAGGATGATGATGATGACGGATGAAGATGAGGATAGAATGACGATGAAGGTGAGGATGAGGATGGGAACGGGATGGAATGAAGATGATGATGAGGATGATGATGAAGATGGGGATGATCATGACAATGAAGAAGATGATGATGGGATGACAATGACAATGGGAATGATGATGAAGGTGATGATGACGATGACAATGACAATGATGACAATGACGATTACAATGATGACAATGACGATGATGATGACGATGATGAAGATGACAATGATGAAGATGACAATGATGAAGATGACAATGATGATGATGACGATGATGATGACAATGATGATGATGATGATGATGATGATGATGACGATGCTCAGGGAGGAGCAGGCCGAGGAGGTGAGGAAGAAGAAGAAGGACGATGAAGAGGGGATGGGATGACAATGACAATGATGATGACGATGACAATGATGACGATGATGATGGTGACAATGACAATGATGATGATGATGATGACGATGATGGTGACAATGACAATGATGATGATGATGATGATGATGACGATGATGAAGATGACGATGATGATGCTCAGGGAGGAGCAGGCCGAGGAGGTGAGGAAGAAGAAGGACGATGAAGAGGGGATGGGGATGACAATGATGACAATGATGACAATGATGACGATTACAATGATGACAATGATGATGACTGTGATGATGACGATGATGATGATGATGATGACAATGATGATGATGATGATGATGATGATGATGGTGACGATGATGATGATGACAATGATGATGACAATGATGACAATGACGATGACAATGACGATGACAACGATGACGATGATGATGACGATGATGAAGATGACGATGATGATGATGCTCAGGGAGGAGCAGGCCGAGGAGGTGAGGAAGAAGAAGAAGGACGATGAAGAGGGGATGGGATGACAATGACGATGACAATGATGACGATGACAATGATGATGATGATGATGTTGATGATGAAGATGACGATGATGACGATGCTCAGGGAGGAGCAGGCCGAGGAGGTGAGGAAGAAGAAGAAGGACGATGAAGAGGACACCATCCCGCCCGAGATCTGGGAGCTGCTCAAGGGCGTCACCAAGAAGAGCGAGTACGAGCGCATCGCCTTCCAGTACGGCATCACCGACCTGCGCGGCATGCTCAAACGGCTCAAGAAAATCAAGGTGGAGCCCAAGAAGAGCGAAGGTGGGTCTGGGGAAAATTTGGGGAAAATTTGGGGGATTTTGGGCAAAATTTGAGCAAAATTTGGGCAAAATTTGGGGAAAATTTGAGGAAATTTTGGCAAAATTCGGTGGATTTTGGAGATGGGAGCGGCTCAAACGGCTCAAGAAAATCAAGGTGGAGCCCAAGAAGAGCGAGGGTGAGTTTGGGGAAAATTTGGGGAAAATTTGGGGGATTTTGAGCAAAATTTGAGCAAAATTTGGGGGATTTTGGGCAAAATTTGGGTGATTTTGGGAGATGGGAGCGGCTCAAACGGCTCAAGAAAATCAAGGTGGAGCCCAAGAAGAGCGAAGGTGAGTTTGGGGGGAAAAAATTGGGGAAAATTTGGGCAAAATTTGGGCAAAATTTGAGGGATTTTGGGCAAAATTTGGGCAAAATTTGGGGAAAATTTGAGGAAATTTTGGCAAAATTCGGGTGGATTTTGGGCAAAATTTGGGGGATTTTGGAGATGGGAGCGGCTCAAACGGCTCAAGAAAATCAAGGTGGAGCCCAAGAAGAGCGAGGGTGAGTTTGGGGTGAATTCGGGGGATTTTGGGAAAAATTTGGGGAAAATTTGAGGAAATTTGGGGGAAATTGGAGGGATTTGGGGCAAAATTTGGGGGAAAATTTGAGGAAATTTGGGCAAAATTTGGGGGATTTATGGGAGATTTTGGGCAAAATTTGGGAAAATCTGGGAAGGATTTCTGGGAATTTTGGGGGAATTTTGGGGTAATTTTGGGGATTTGGGGTAAATTTGGGGGAATTTTGAAGAATTTTGGGGAAAATTTGGGGGGAATTTTGGGGAAATTTTGGGAAATTTTGGGGGAATTTGGGGGCTCCCATTTGAGTGACCCCGGGGAGGGGAGGGGGGGAGGGGCATTTTTTGGGTGTCCCCACCCAAATTTTGGGACTCACCTGAGCTCACCTGTCCCCTCCCCCACCCCAATATCGATTTTTGTAAAATTTTAGGATTTCCTGCAGAAAATTTGGGATTTTTTTGGGGGGGGGGAGACAAAAGCAATTCCTGGGCGAATTTTTGGGGTCTCCACCCAATTTTTTGGGGGTCACCTGTCCGATTTTGGGGTCACCTGTCCGATTTTTGGGGGTCACCTGTCCCCTCCTCACCTGTCAATCAAACCCCAAATTTTAATTTCAGGCTGTAACATTTTAGGATTTCCCTGCGGACTCGGGATTTTTTTTTTTTTTGGGGGGGGGTGGCGGTTCCCAGGTAAATTTTTGGGGCTCACCTGTGCTCACCTGTCCCCTCCCCCACCCCAGCCTTCATCCGGAAGTTGGACCCCGCCTACCAGGTGGACAAAGGCAACAAAATCCGGCTGATGGTGGAGCTGAGCAACCCCGACCTGCCCCTCAAGTGGTACAAGAACGGGCAGCTCATCAAACCCAGCAACAAGTGAGTGCCCAGGTGTGCCCAGGTGTGCGCCAGGTGGGCACAGGTGTGCCCCACGCATCCCCAGGTGTGCCCACTTGTCCCCCAGATACCCTTCAGGTGTGCCCCGGTGTCCCCAGATGTCCCCCAGGCACTCCCTGGCACCCCCAGGTGTGTCCAGGTGTGTCCCAGACATCCCCAGGTGTGCTCCAGGTGGGCACAGGTGTGCCCCAAAGCCCCTTCAGGTGTGCCTCGGTGTCCCCAGATGTCCCCCAGGCACTCCCTGGCACCCCCAGGTGTGGCACAGGTGTGCCCAGGTGTATCCCAGGCACCCCCAGGTGTGTCCCAGACATCCCCAGGTGTGCCCCAGGTGGGCACAAGTGTCCCCCAGGCACTCTCAGGTGTGCCCAGGTGTATCCCAGACACCCCCAGCCATCTCCAGGTGAATCCCAGGCACCCTCAGGCACCCCCAGACACCCTCAAGTGCCCCCAGGTGTGCCCAGGTGTATCCCAGGCACCCCCAGGTGTGCCCAAGTGTGTCCCAGACACCTCCAGGTGTACGCCAGGCACCCCCAGGTGTGCCCTAGACATGCCCAGGTGCATCCCAGGTGTGCCCAGGTGTATCCCAGACACCCCCAGCCATCTCCAGGTGAATCCCAGGCACCCTCAGGCACCCCCAGACACCCTCAAGTGCCCCCAGGTGTGCCCAGGTGTATCCCAGGCACCCCCAGGTGTGCCCAAGTGTGTCCCAGACACCTCCAGGTGTGCCCAGGTGTATCCCAGACACCTCCAGGTGTACGCCAGGCACCCCCAGGTGTGCCCTAGGCATGCCCAGGTGCACTCAGGTGTGCCCAGGTGTATCCCGGGCACCTCCAGGTGAGCCCAGGTGCCCCCAGGTGAGCCCAGGTGCGCTTGTCCCAGGTACGTGTTCGAGAACGTGGGGCTCAAGCGCATCCTGACCATCAACAAATGCTCGCTGGCCGACGACGCCGCCTACGAGTGCCGGGGTGAACGACGAGAAATGCTTCACGGAGGTGTTCGTGAAAGGTGAGCACACCTGGGCACACCTGGGCACACCTGGGGGGGTCATGGGGACACACCTGGGGGGTCATGGGGGTGGTTTCAGGTACTTGTGAGTGTTTGGGGGCCCCCTGGGGTCTTCCATCACCTGTCCCTCCCTCACCTGTCTCCCCCTCTCACCTGTCCCACACTCACCTGTTCCTCACCTGTCTCCTCTCACCTGTCCCACACTCACCTGTCCCCTCAACTGTCCCACACTCACCTGCCCCCTCGCCTGTCCTCTCTCACCTGTCCCCCTTCACCTGTCCTCTCACATGTCCTGTCTCATCTGTCCCCTTCACCCGTCCCCTTACCTGTCCCACACTCCCCTGTCCTTTACCTGTCCCACACTCCCCTATACCCTCACCTGTCCCCCTCTCACCTGTCCCCTCTCACCTGTCCCTCCCCTGTCCGGTCTCACCTGTCCCGTCTCACCTGTCCGCTCACCTGTCCCACACTCCCCTGTCCCCTCACCTGTCCTCCCTCACCTGTCCCACACTCACCTGTCCCCCCTACCTGTCCCATCACCTGTCCTCTCACCTGTCCCTCCCTCACCTGTCCGCTCTCACCTGTCCGCTCTCACCTGTCCCATCACCTGTCCCTCCCTCACCTGTCCGCTCTCACCTGTCCGCTCTCCCCTGTCCGCTCTCCCCTGTCTGGTCTCACCTGTCCGGTCCCTCCCCCCTGTCCGCTCTCACCTGTCCGCTCTCACCTGTCCGCTCTCACCTGTCCGCTCTCACCTGTGCCAGAGCCGCGGTGACGATCATGAACAGCAGGTCGTGGTGGGCGAGCGCGTGGTGCTGGAGGCCGAGGTGTCGGAGGAGGGGGCGCAGGTCATGTGGTACGGGGGTCACGTGACCGCGTCCGTCTGTCCGTCCGTGTCCGTCTGTCCGTCCCTGTGTGTCCGTGTGTCCATCCCCGTGTCCGTCTGTCCATCCCCGTGTGTCCGTGTGTCCATCCCCGTGTCCGTGTGTCCATCCCCGTGTGTCCATCCCCGTGTCCGTGTGTCCATCCCCGTGTGTCCATCCCCGTGTGTCCGTGTGTCCATCCCCGTGTCCGTGTGTCCATCCCTGTGTGTCCATCCCGTGTCCGTGTGTCCGTGTCCGTGTGTCCATCCCCGTGTGTCCATCCCGTGTCCGTGTGTCCATCCCCGTGTGTCCGTGTGTCCATCCCCGTGTGTCCATCCCGTGTCCGTGTGTCCGTGTCCGTGTGTCCATCCCCGTGTGTCCGTGTGTCCATCCCCGTGTCCGTGTGTCCATCCCGTGTCCGTGTGTCCATCCGTGTCCGTGTGTCCATCCGTGTCCGTGTGTCCATCCCCGTGTCCGTGTGTCCATCCCGGTGTGTCCATCCCGTGTCCGTGTGTCCATCCCGTGTCCGTGTGTCCATCCCCGTGTGTCCATCCCGTGTCCGTGTGTCCATCCCGGTGTCCGTGTGTCCGTGTCCGTGTGTCCATCCGTGTCCGTGTGTCCATCCCTGTGTGTCCGTGTGTCCATCCCCGTGTCCGTGTGTCCATCCCCGTGTCCGTGTGTCCATCCCTGTGTGTCCATCCCCGTGTCCGTGTGTCCATCCCGGTGTCCGTGTGTCCATCCCTGTGTGTCCATCCCCGTGTCCGTGTGTCCATCCGTGTCCGTGTGTCCATCCCTGTGTGTCCGTGTGTCCATCCGTGTCCGTGTGTCCATCCCCGTGTCCGTGTGTCCATCCCTGTGTGTCCATCCCCGTGTCCGTGTGTCCATCCGTGTCCGTGTGTCCATCCCTGTGTGTCCGTGTGTCCATCCGTGTCCGTGTGTCCATCCCCGTGTCCGTGTGTCCATCCCTGTGTGTCCATCCCCGTGTCCGTGTGTCCATCCCGTGTCCGTGTGTCCATCCCTGTGTGTCCGTGTGTCCATCCCGTGTCCGTGTGTCCATCCGTGTCCGTGTGTCCATCCCCGTGTCCGTGTGTCCATCCCTGTGTGTCCGTGTGTCCATCCGTGTCCGTGTGTCCATCCCCGTGTGTCCGTGTGTCCATCCCCGTGTCCGTGTGTCCATCCCTGTGTGTCCATCCGTGTCCGTGTGTCCATCCCTGTGTGTCCGTGTGTCCATCCGTGTCCGTGTGTCCATCCCTGTGTCCGTGTGTCCGTGTGCCCATCCCTGTGTGTCCGTGTGTCCATCCCCGTGTCCGTGTGTCCGTGTCCGTGTGTCCATCCCCGTGTGTCCGTGTGTCCATCCGTGTCCGTGTGTCCATCCCTGTGTGTCCATCCCGTGTCCGTGTGTCCATCCCTGTGTGTCCGTGTGTCCATCCCCGTGTCCGTGTGTCCATCCGTGTCCGTGTGTCCATCCCTGTGTGTCCGTGTGTCCATCCCCGTGTCCGTGTGTCCATCCGTGTCCGTGTGTCCATCCCTGTGTGTCCGTGTGTCCATCCCCGTGTGTCCGTGTGTCCATCCCCGTGTCCGTGTGTCCATCCCCGTGTGTCCATCCCTGTGTGTCCGTGTGTCCATCCCCGTGTCCGTGTGTCCATCCCGTGTCCGTGTGTCCATCCCCGTGTCCGTGTGTCCATCCCGTGTCCGTGTGTCCATCCCTGTGTGTCCGTGTGTCCATCCCGTGTGTCCGTGTGTCCATCCCCGTGTCCGTGTGTCCATCCCGTGTGTCCATCCCGTGTCCGTGTGTCCATCCCCGTGTCCGTGTGTCCGTGTCCGTGTGTCCATCCGTGTCCGTGTGTCCATCCCCGTGTCCGTGTGTCCATCCGTGTCCGTGTGTCCATCCCCTGTGTCCATCCCCGTGTCCGTGTGTCCATCCCCGTGTCCGTGTGTCCATCCCGTGTCCGTGTGTCCATCCCTGTGTGTCCGTGTGTCCATCCCCGTGTCCGTGTGTCCATCCCCGTGTCCGTGTGTCCATCCCGTGTCCGTGTGTCCATCCCGTGTGTCCGTGTGTCCATCCCGGTGTCCGTGTGTCCATCCCCGTGTCCGTGTGTCCGTGTCCGTGTGTCCATCCGTGTCCGTGTGTCCGTGTCCGTGTGTCCATCCGTGTCCGTGTGTCCAGGACCAAGGACGGCGTGGAGCTCACCCGTGAGGAAACCTTCAAGTACCGCTTCAAGAAGGACGGCAAGAAACATTTCCTGATCCTCAACGAGGCCACCAAGGAGGACACCGGGCGCTACCGGATCCTCACCAACGGCGGCGAGGCCGAGGCCGAGGTCATCGTGGAAGGTGGGACCCCAAAAATGGGGAAAAAATGGGGAAAACGGGCAAAACCGGGCAAAAAACGGTCAAAAAAAAGAGAAAAAACGGTCAAAAAATGGGGAAAAACGGGGCAAAAACGGGCAAAAAACGGTCAAAAAAAAGAGAAAAAACGGTCAAAAAATGGGGCAAAAATGACACAAAAATGGCAAAAAGGACACCGGGCGCTACCGGATCCTCACCAACGGCGGAGAGGCCGAGGCCGAGGTCATCGTGGAAGGTGGGAGCCCAAAAATGGGGAAAAAATGGGGAAAAACGGGCAAAAAACGGTCAAAAAAAGGAGAAAAACGGTCAAAAAATGGGCAAAAATGGGGCAAAAATGACACAAAAATGGTGAAAAAGACACCGGGCGCTACCGGATCCTCACCAACGGCGGAGAGGCCGAGGCCGAGGTCATCGTGGAAGGTGGGAGCCAAAAAATGGGGAAAAAATGGGAAAAATCGGGCAAAAAATGGCACAGAAATGAGAAAAAACGGTCAAGAAATGGGGAAAAAATGGGGCAAAAATGACACAAAAATGGTGAAAACGACACCGGGGCTACCGGATCCTCACCAACGGCGGCAAGGCCGAGGCCGAGGTCAGAGTGGAAGGTGGGAGCCAAAAATGGGGAAAAAATGGCAAAAATCGGGCAAAAAATGGCACAAAAATGAGAAAAAACGGTCAAAAAATGGGGAAAAAATGGGGCAAAAATGACACAAAAATGGCCAAAAGGACACCGGGCGCTACCGGATCCTCACCAACGGCGGCGAGGCCGAGGCCGAGGTCAGAGTGGAAGGTGGGAGCCAAAAATGGGGAAAAAATGGGAAAAATCGGGCAAAAAATGGCACAGAAATGAGAAAAAACGGTCAAAAAATGGGCAAAAATGGGGCAAAAATGACACAAAAATGGCCAAAAGGACACCGGGCGCTACCGGATCCTCACCAACGGCGGAGAGGCCGAGGCCGAGGTCATCGTGGAAGGTGGGAGCCAAAAATGGGGAAAAAATGGGGAAAAACGGGCAAAAAACGGTCAAAAAAAAGAGAAAAAACGGTCAAAAAATGGGCAAAAATGGGGCAAAAATGACACAAAAATGGTGAAAAAGACACCGGGGCTACCGGATCCTCACCAACGGCGGAGAGGCCGAGGCCGAGGTCATCGTGGAAGGTGGGAGCCCAAAAATGGGGAAAAATGGGGAAAAATGGGAAAAAATGGCACAGAAATGAGAAAAAACGGTCAAAAAATGGGGAAAAATGGGCAAAAACGGGGGCAAAAATGGCACCAAAATGGCACCAAAATGACTCAAAACCAGCTCAAAAATGGACCAAAATGGCACCAAAATGGGGAAAAATGGGCAAAAATGGGGCAAAAATGAGAAAAAACAGCAAAAAAATGGGAAAAAATGGGAAAAAATGGGGCAAAACCGGCACCAAAATGGGGCAAAAACGGGGCAAAACCGGCACCAAAATAGAACAAAAATGGGCCAAAACTCGGTCAAAAATGGCACGAAAATGGGGAAAAATGGGGAAAAACGGGGAAAAATGGGACAAAAATGGCAAAAAACGGGCAAAAAATGGGACAAAAATGGGCACAAAATGGGGCAAAAATGCTCAAAAAGGGCCCAAAGGTGCCCAAAGGACACCGGGCGCTGTTCTCCATGAATTCTCCATGGGTTCCCATGGCCAGGTGTGGGTCCCCATGGCCAGGTGTGGGTTCCCATGGCCAGGTGTGGGTCCCCATGGCCAGGTGTGGGTCCCCATGGATATTTTGGGTTCCCCAGTGACATTTTGGGGTCCCCAGTGACATTTTGGGGTCTCTGTGACCCCGTTTTTTTCCCCAGAGAAGCAGCTGGAGGTGCTGCAGGGCATCTCAGGATGTTCTCCATGGGTTCCTATGGGGTTTCTATGGACAGGTGTGGCCAGGTGTGGCCAGGTGTGGGTCCCCATGGATATTTTGGGTTCCCCAGTGACATTTTGGGGTCCCCACACCCCGTTTTTCCCCCAGAGAAGCAGCTGGAGGTGCTGCAGGGCATCTCAGGATGTTCTCCAGGTGTTCTCCATGAGTTCCTATGGGGTTTTTATGGCCAGGTGTGGGTCCCCATGGCCAGGTGTGGGTCCCCACAGCCAGGTGTGGATCCCCAGTGACATTTTGGGGTCCCCACACCCCATTTTCCCCCCACAGAAGCACCTGGAGAACATCTCAGGATGTTCTCCATGAATTCTCCATGAGTTCCTATGGGGTTTTTATGGCCAGGTGTGGGTCCCCATGGCCAGGTGTGGGTCCCCACGGCCAGGTGTGGGTCCCCAGTGACATTTTGGGGTCCCCACACCCCGTTTTTCCCCCAGAGAAGCAGCTGGAGGTGCTGCAGGGCATCTCAGGATGTTCTCCATGAATTCTCCATGGGTTTTTATGGCCAGGTGTGGGTCCCCATGGCCAGGTGTGGATCCCCATGGCCAGGTGTGGATCCCCAGTGACATTTTGGGTTCCCCAGTGACATTTTGGGGTCCCCACACCCCGTTTTTCCCCCAGAGAAGCAGCTGGAGGTGCTGCAGGGCATCGCAGACCTGACGGTGCAGGCAGCTGAGCAGGCCGTGTTCAAGTGCGAGGTGTCGGACGAGAAAGTCACGGGGCGCTGGTTCAAAAACGGGGTAGAGGTGAGACCCAGCAAGAGAATCCACATCACCCACACGGGCAGGTGAGAGCCTAAAATCCCAAAATCCTAAAATTCCTAAAATCCCCAAATTCCTAAAATCCCAAAATCCCCAAATTCCTAAAATCCCAAAATCCTAAAATCCCCAAATCCCAAACCCAGCAAGAGAATCCACATCTCCCACACGGGCAGGTGAGAGCCTAAAATCCCAAAATCCTAAAATCCCTAAAATCCTAAAATCCCTGAAATCCCAAAATCCTAAAATCAGAAAATCCCCAAAATCCTAAATTCCTAAAATCCCCAAAATCCCCAAATCCTAAACCCAGCAAGAGAATCCACATCTCCCACACGGGCAGGTGAGAGCCCCAAACCCCAAAATCCCCAAATTCCTAAAATCCTAAAATTCCTGAAATCCCAAACCCAGCAAGAGAATCCACATCTCCCACACGGGCAGGTGAGAGCCCCTAAATCCTAAAATCCCAAAATCCTAAATCCCCAAAATCCTAAAATCCCAAAATCCTAAAATTCCTAAAATCACAAAATCCTAAAATCCCAAATTCCTAAAATCCCCAAATCCCAAACCCAGCAAGAGAATCCACATCTCCCACACGGGCAGGTGAGAGCCCCAAACCCCAAAATCCCAAAATCCTAAAATCCTAAAATCCTAAAATCCTAAAATCCCAAAATCCTAAAATCCCAAAATCCCCAAATTCCTAAAATCCTAAAATTCCTGAAATCCCAAACCCAGCAAGAGAATCCACATCTCCCACACGGGCAGGTGAGAGCCTAAAATCCCCAAATCCTAAAATCCCAAAATCCTAAAATCCCAAAATCCAAAAATCCCCAAATTCCTAAAACCCTAAAATACCAAAATACTAAAACCCCCAAATTCCTAAAATCCCTAAAATTCCCAAACCCAGCAAGAGAATCCACATCTCCCACACGGGCAGGTGAGAGCCTAAAACCGCAAAATCCTAAAATCCCCAAATTCCTAAAATCCCAAAATCCAAAAATCCCCAAATTCCTAAAATCCCAAAATCCCAAACCCAGCAAGAGAATCCACATCTCCCACACGGGCAGGTGAGAGCCTAAAATCCCAAAATCCTAAAATCCCTGAAATCCCAAAATCCTAAAATCCCAAAATCCTAAAATCCCAAAATCCCCAAATTCCTAAAATCCTAAAATTCCTGAAATCCCAAACCCAGCAAGAGAATCCACATCTCCCACACGGGCAGGTGAGAGCCTAAAATCCCAAAATCCTAAAATCCCTGAAATCCCAAAATCCTAAAATCCCAAAATCCTAAAATCCCAAAATCCCCAAATTCCTAAAATCCTAAAATTCCTGAAATCCCAAACCCAGCAAGAGAATCCACATCTCCCACACGGGCAGGTGAGAGCCCCAAAATCCTAAAATCCTAAAATCCCAAAATCCTAAAATCACAAAATCCCAAAATCCTAAAATCCCCAAATTCCTAAAATCCTAAAATCCTAAAATCCCAAAATCCTAAAATCCCCAAATTCCTAAAATCACAAAATCCCAAATTCCTAAAACCCCAAAATTCCTAAAATCCTAAATTCCTAAAATCCTAAAATCCTAAAATGCCAAAATCCCAAATTCCTAAAATCCCAAAATCCCAAATTCCCCAGCCCTGGGTTGGATTTTTTTTTATTTTGGGATACCTCGATGGATTTTTTGGGGGAATTTTGGGATTCCTGGACGGATTTTTGGGGGGAATTTTGGGATTCCTGGACGGATTTTTTGGGGGATTTTGGGATACCTGGGTGGATTTTTTGGGAATTTTGGGATACCTGGACGGATTTTTTGGGGATTTTGAGATACCTGGACGGATTTTTTGGGATTTTTGAGACACCTGGATGGATTTTTTGGGGTTTTGGGGGGATTTTTGGGATACCTGGATGGATTTTTGGGGGAATTTTTAGATACCTGGGTGGATTATTCGGGTTTTTTTGGGATACCTGGATGGATTTTTTGGGAATTTTGGGATACCTGGATGGATTTTTTGGGGGGATTTTGGGAATTTTGGGATTCCTGGACAGATTTTTTGGGAATTTTGGGATACCTGGATGGATTTTTTTGGGATTTTGGGATACCTGGATGGATTTTTTTGGGATTTTTTGGATACCTGGATGGATTTTTTGGGGAATTTTTTGGGGGATTTTTGGGGATTTTGGGATACCTCGATGGATTTTTGGGGGGATTTTTTGGATTCCTGGATGGATTTTTTGGGAATTTTGGGATTCCTGGATGGATTTTTTGGGAATTTGGGGATTTTTTGGGATTCCCCAGGATCCACAAGCTGGTGATCGATGACGTGCGCCCCGAGGACGAGGGCGATTACACCTTCGTGCCCGACGGCTTCGCCCTCACCTTGTCGGCCAAACTCAACTTCCTCGGTGGGAAAGGGACACCTGGGCACACCTGGGCACACCTGGGGGGCACCTGGGCACACCTGGGCACACCTGGGGGACACCTGGGGGACACCTGGGGGGCACCTGGGGGGCACGTGAGGGGCACCTGGGCACACCTGGGGGACACCTGGGCACACCTGGGCACACCTGGGCACACCTGGGGGACACCTGGGGGGCACCTGGGCACACCTGGGGGCACTTGGAGGGTACCTGGGCACACCTGGGGGCACCTGGGGGGCATCTCGGGGGTGCTTGGGGGCCGCCCAGGGGTACCTGAGGGCACCTGGGGACACCTGTGCTCACCTGGGGGCACCTGGAGGGCACCTGGGGGGTGCTTGGGGGGCACCTGGGGGTACCTGAGGGCACCTGGGGGGCGCTCGGGGGGCACTTGGGCACACCTGGGGGGCGCTTGGGGGCACCTGGGCACACCTGGGGGGCACCTGGGGGGTGCTCGGGGGCACCTGAGGGTACCTGGACACACCTGGAGGTACCTGAGGGTACGTGGGGGGCACCTGGAGGTACCTGGGGGCACCTGGAGGTACCTGGGGGCACCTGGGGGGTGATTGGGGGGCAAATGGGGGGCTGGGTGGCACTTTAAGGGCAATGACGTCACAGGGTATTTTTTACCGATGACGTCACTGGGGAATTCCCAATGACGTCACCAGGGATTTTTTTCCTCTGACGTCACTAACTCCCCCTTCCCCCTCCCCCCACAGAGATCAAGGTGGAGTACGTGCCCAAACAAGGTGAGGGGGGGAGGGGACAGGTGACACCTGAGGGGGGGAGGGGACACCTGAGAGGACACCTGAGAGGGGAGGGGACACCTGAGAGGGGGCAGGTGACACCTGAGGGGACACCTGAGAGGGGAGGGGACACCTGAGTGCATAGAGGACACCTGAGGGGACAGGTGACACCTGAGGGGGGGAGGGGACACCGGAGGGGAAACCTGAGAGGGGAGGGGACACCTGAGGGGGTACAGGTGACACCTGAGGTGACACCTGAGAGAACAGAGCACACCTGACCCGGGGGGGTGGGGTGAGAGGACACCTGCGGCTCTCCTATCCCGGTACCACCTGTCAGGTGACACACCTGTCACTGAGCTCACCTGTCCCCTCCCCCCCTCAGAGCCCCCCAAAATCCACCTGGACTGCTCGGGCCGGGACACGGAGAACACGCTCGTGGTGGTGGCGGGAAACAAACTCAGGTTGGACGTGCCCATCTCAGGAGAGCCCCTGCCCACCGTCACCTGGACCAAGGACGGCCAGGTGAGCTCACCTGTGTCACCTGTGTGTCACTGTGTCACTGTCACCTGTGTGTGCCCACCGTCACCTGGACCAAGGACGGCCAGGTGAGCTCACCTGTGTCACCTGTGTGTCACCTGTGTCACCTGTGTGTCACCCCCTGTGTCACCTGTGTGTGTCACCTGTGTGTGCCCATCTCAGGGGAGCCCCTGCCCACCGTCACCTGGACCAAGGACGGCCAGGTGAGCTCACCTGGGACTCACCTGTGTGTCACCTGTGTCACCTCCATGTCACCTGTGTCACCTGTGTGTCACCGTGTCACTGTCACCTGTGTGTGCCCACCGTCACCTGGACCAAGGACGGCCAGGTGAGCTCACCTGTGTCACCTGTGTGTCACCCCCTGTGTCACCTGTGTGTGTCACCTGTGTGTGCCCATCTCAGGGGAGCCCCTGCCCACCGTCACCTGGACCAAGGACGGACAGGTGAGCTCACCTGTGTCACCTCCATGTCACCTGTGTCACCTGTGTCGTCACCTGTGTCACCTGTGTGTCACCCCCTGTGTCACCTGTGTGTGTCACCTGTGCGTGCCCATCTCAGGGGAGCCCCTGCCCACCGTCACCTGGACCAAGGACGGCCAGGTGAGCTCACCTGGGACTCACCTGTGTGTCACCTGTGTCACCTCCATGTCACCTGTGTCACCTGTGTGTCACCGTGTCACTGTCACCTGTGTGTGCCCACCGTCACCTGGACCAAGGACGGCCAGGTGAGCTCACCTGGGACTCGCCTGTGTGTGTCACTGTGTCACCTGTTTGCAAGTGCTCTCCCCTGTCCCTGTGTGCCCTCACGTGTGCCAGGTGTCCTCACCTGTGTGTCACCTGTGTGTCACCTGTGTGTCACCTGTCAGGAGTTCACCTGTAAGGAGGGCCGGGTGCGGCTGGAGGAGAAGCACGAGCTCAGCAGTGTCACTGTCCCTGTGTGCCCTCACCTGTCCCTGTGTGTCACTTGTGTGTCACCTGTGTGTCACCTGTGTGTCACCTGTCAGGAGTTCACCTGTAAGGAGGGCCGGGTGCGGCTGGAGGAGAAGCACGAGCTCAGCAGTGTCACTGTCCCTGTGTGCCCTCACCTGTGCCAGGTGTCCTCACCTGTGTGTCACCTGTGTGTCACCTGTGTGTCACCTGTGTGTCACCTGTGTGTCACCTGTCAGGAGTTCACCTGTAAGGAGGGCCGGGTGCGGCTGGAGGAGAAGCACGAGCTCAGCAGTGTCACTGTCCCTGTGTGCCCTCACCTGTGCCAGGTGTCCTCACCTGTGTGTCACCTGTGTGTCACCTGTGTGTCACCTGTGTGTCACCTGTGTGTCACCTGTCAGGAGTTCACCTGTAAGGAGGGCCGGGTGCGGCTGGAGGAGAAGCACGAGCTCAGCAGTGTCACTGTCCCTGTGTGCCCTCACCTGTGCCAGGTGTCCTCACCTGTGTGTCACCTGTGTGTCACCTGTGTGTCACCTGTGTGTCACCTGTCAGGAGTTCACCTGTAAGGAGGGCCGGGTGCGGCTGGAGGAGAAGCACGAGCTCAGCAGTGTCACTGTCCCTGTGTGCCCTCACCTGTGCCAGGTGTCCTCACCTGTGTGTCACCTGTGTGTCACCTGTGTGTCACCTGTCAGGAGTTCACCTGTAAGGAGGGCCGGGTGCGGCTGGAGGAGAAGCACGAGCTCAGCAGTGTCACTGTCCCTGTGTGCCCTCACCTGTCCCTGTGTGTCACCTGTGTGTCACCTGTGTGTCACCTGTGTGTCACCTGTGTGTCACCTGTCAGGAGTTCACCTGTAAGGAGGGCCGGGTGCGGCTGGAGGAGAAGCACGAGCTCAGCAGTGTCACTGTCCCTGTGTGCCCTCACCTGTCCCTGTGTGTCACCTGTGTGTCACCTGTGTGTCACCTGTGTGTCACCTGTCAGGAGTTCACCTGTAAGGAGGGCCGGGTGCGGCTGGAGGAGAAGCACGAGCTCAGCAGTGTCACTGTCCCTGTGTGCCCTCACCTGTGCCAGGTGTCCTCACCTGTGTGTCACCTGTGTGTCACCTGTGTGTCACCTGTCAGGAGTTCACCTGTAAGGAGGGCCGGGTGCGGCTGGAGGAGAAGCACGAGCTCAGCAGTGTCACTGTCCCTGTGTGCCCTCACCTGTCCCTGTGTGTCACCTGTGTGTCACCTGTGTGTCACCTGTGTGTCACCTGTCAGGAGTTCACCTGTAAGGAGGGCCGGGTGCGGCTGGAGGAGAAGCACGAGCTCAGCAGTGTCACTGTCCCTGTGTGCCCTCACCTGTGCCAGGTGTCCTCACCTGTGTGTCACCTGTGTGTCACCTGTGTGTCACCTGTGTGTCACCTGTGTGTCACCTGTCAGGAGTTCACCTGTAAGGAGGGCCGGGTGCGGCTGGAGGAGAAGCACGAGCTCAGCAGTGTCACTGTCCCTGTGTGCCCTCACCTGTGCCAGGTGTCCTCACCTGTGTGTCACCTGTGTGTCACCTGTGTGTCACCTGTCAGGAGTTCACCTGTAAGGAGGGCCGGGTGCGGCTGGAGGAGAAGCACGAGCTCAGCAGTGTCACTGTCCCTGTGTGCCCTCACCTGTCCCTGTGTGTCACCTGTGTGTCACCTGTGTGTCACCTGTGTGTCACCTGTCAGGAGTTCACCTGTAAGGAGGGCCGGGTGCGGCTGGAGGAGAAGCACGAGCTCAGCAGTGTCACTGTCCCTGTGTGCCCTCACCTGTGCCAGGTGTCCTCACCTGTGTGTCACCTGTGTGTCACCTGTGTGTCACCTGTGTGTCACCTGTGTGTCACCTGTCAGGAGTTCACCTGTAAGGAGGGCCGGGTGCGGCTGGAGGAGAAGCACGAGCTCAGCAGTGTCACTGTCCCTGTGTGCCCTCACCTGTGCCAGGTGTCCTCACCTGTGTGTCACCTGTGTGTCACCTGTGTGTCACCTGTCAGGAGTTCACCTGTAAGGAGGGCCGGGTGCGGCTGGAGGAGAAGCACGAGCTCAGCAGTGTCACTGTCCCTGTGTGCCCTCACCTGTCCCTGTGTGTCACCTGTGTGTCACCTGTGTGTCACCTGTGTGTCACCTGTCAGGAGTTCACCTGTAAGGAGGGCCGGGTGCGGCTGGAGGAGAAGCACGAGCTCAGCAGTGTCACTGTCCCTGTGTGCCCTCACCTGTGCCAGGTGTCCTCACCTGTGTGTCACCTGTGTGTCACCTGTGTGTCACCTGTGTGTCACCTGTGTGTCACCTGTCAGGAGTTCACCTGTAAGGAGGGCCGGGTGCGGCTGGAGGAGAAGCACGAGCTCAGCAGTTTGGTGATCGAGAGCGCCGAGCGCGGCGACGAGGGCAGGTACCAGATCAGGGTCACCAACCCCGCGGGAGAGGACACGGCCGCCATCGCCATCCGCGTCGTGGGTACGGCACCTGGCACACCTGGGCACACCTGGGGATACACCTGGGCACACCTGGGCACACCTGGGGATACACCTGGGCACACCTGGGGATACACCTGGGCACACCTGGGCACACCTGGGCACACCTGGGGATACATGGGGATACACCTGGGCACACCTGGGCACACCTGGGAATACATGGGGATACATGGGAACACACCTGGGCACACCTGGGCGCACCTGGGGATACATGGGGATACACCTGGGCACACCTGGGGTCATACCTGGGGACGAGGGCAGGTACCAGATCAGGGTCACCAACCCCGCGGGCGAGGACACGGCCGCCATCGCCATCCGCGTCGTGGGTACGGCACCTGGCACACCTGGGCACACCTGGGGATACACCTGGGCACACCTGGGCACACCTGGGGATACATGGGGATACACCTGGGCACACCTGGGCACACCTGGGCGCACCTGGGGATACATGGGGATACACCTGGGCACACCTGGGGACATTGGGGATACACCTGGGCACACCTGGGCACACCTGGGGATACATGGGGATACACCTGGGTACACCTGGGCACACCTGGGGACATCGGGGATACACCTGGGCACACCTGGGGGCACCCGGGGATACACCTGGGTACACCTGGGCACACCTGGAGACATTTGGGATATACCTGGGGACACCTGGGGGCACCTGGGAATACATGGGGATACATGGGGACACCTGAGGGCACACCTGGGGGCACCTGGGCACACCTGGAAATACCTGGGGACACACCTGGACATACCTGGGAGCACCTGGGCACACCTGTGAATACATGGGGGCAGACCTGGGGGCATCTGGGCACACCTGGGGACACTGGGGACACACCTGGGGATACCTGGGAATACATGGGGACACTCGGGGGCACCTGGGCACAGCTGAGAACACACCTGGGGACATTGGGGACACACCTGGGAGCACCTGAGGACACCTGGGAGCATGTAGGGACACACCTGGGGGACATATGGACATACCTGGGCACACATGGGAACACCTGGACACACCTGGGGACACATCTGGGGACACTTGGGGACACCCGGACACACCTGGGGGCCACACGGGAGGACAGGTGAGGCCACGGGAGGTCCCCAGGTGATGCCCCCAGGTGAGTCCAGGTGTGTCGTGTCCCCACAGACGTCCCCGACCCCCCCGAGGCCGTCAGGGTCACCTCGGTGGGCGAGGACTGGGCCACGCTGGTCTGGGAACCGCCCAAGTTCGACGGGGGACAGCCGGTCACAGGTGAGACCCCACACCTGGACAGGTATCTGTGCACACCTGTGACACCTGTGATACACCTGTGATACACCTGTGATACACCTGTGACACACTGTACACACCTGTGATACACCTGTGACACACCTGTGATACACCTGTGATACACCTGTGACACACTGTACACACCTGTGACACACCTGTGACACCTGTGATACACCTCTGATATCTGTGATACACCTGTGATACACTGTGATACACCTGAGATACACTGTACACACCTGTAACACACCTGTGACACCTGTGATACACCGTACACACCTGTGCAGACCTGTGATACACCTGTGACACCTCTCCCACACCTGTCTCACACCCATCCCTCACCTGTCCCACCCCTTTTCCCCTCATATCTCCCCCTCACCTCTCCTCACCTGTCCCACACCCATCACTCACCCATCCCTCACCTGTCCCACACCTGTCCCCCCATATCCCACCTGTCCCACACCTGTCCCACCCTTTTCCCCCCTTCCCTCACCTGTCCCACCCCTTTTCCCCCCCTTCCCTCACCTGTCCCACCCCTTTTCCCCCCCTTTCCTCACCTGTCCCACCCCTGCCCCCCGCATATACCCCCATCTTCCCTCACCTGTCCCACCCCTTCCCTCACCTGTCCCACCTCTTCCCCCCCATCCCTCACCTGTCCCACCCCTTTCCTCACCTGTCCCACCCCTTTCCCCCCCATCCCTCACCTGCCCCACCCCTTTCCTCACCTGTCCCACCCCCTTCCCCCCCATCCCTCACCTGTCCTACCCCTTTCCTCACCTGTCCCACCCCTTCCCCCCCATCCCTCACCTGCCCCACCCCTTTCCTCACCTGTCCCACCCCTTTCCCCCCCATCCCTCACCTGCCCCACCCCTTTCCTCACCTGTCCCACCCCTTCCCCCCCATCCCTCACCTGTCCTACCCCTTTCCTCACCTGTCCCACCCCTTTCCCCCCCATCCCTCACCTGTCCCACCCCTTTCCCCCCCCGTATCCCCCTCACATCCCACCTGTCCCTCACCTTCCCCCCCCATATCCCTCCATATCCCACCTTTCCCTCCCCATCCCTCACCCCTCCCACCCCTTTCCCCCCCCCTCCCCAAGCCTCACCTGTGTCTCACCTGTGCAGGTTACCTGGTGGAGAGGAAGAAGAAGGGCTCCATGCGCTGGATGAAGCTCAACTTCGAGGTGCTGCCCGCGCTCACCTTCGAGTCCACGCGCATGATCGAGGGCGTCCTGTACGAGATGAGAGTGTTCGCCGTCAACGCCATCGGCGTCTCGGCCCCCAGCCTCAACACCCCCCCCTTCATGCCCATCGGTGAGTGGGGGGTCCCGCGGGGGTCCCGGGGGGGTCCTGGGGGGATTTTGGGGGGTCCCAGGTGGGTTTGGGGGGGATTTGGGGGGGATTTTTTGGGGGTTTTTGGGGAGGTTTTGAGGGTCCTGGAGAGGATCTGAAGGGAATTTGGGGGGGTTTGGGGGGTCCTGGAGGGGATTTGGGGGGTCCTGGATTGGGTCTGGGGGTTCCCAGGTGGATTTGGGGGGTCCTAGAGGCGATTTAGGGGGTCCTGGATTGGGTCTGGGGGGGATTTTGGGGGGTCCTGGAGGGCTTTGGGGGTCCTGTACGAGATGAGAGTGTTCGCCGTCAACGCCATCGGCGTCTCGGCCCCCAGCCTCAACACCCCCCCCTTCATGCCCATCGGTGAGTGGGGGGTCCCGCGGGGGTCCCGGGGGGGTCCTGAGGGGATTTTGGGGGGTCCCAGGTGGGTTTGGGGGGGATTTTTTGGGGGTTTTTAGGGAGGTTTTGAGGGTCCTGGAGAGGATCTGAAGGGAATTTGGGGGGATTTGGGGGGGATTTGAGGGGTCCTGGAGGGGATTTATGGGGTCCTGGATTGGGTCTGGGGGATCCCAGGGGGATTTGGGGGGGATTCTGGGGGGTCCCAGGTGGGTTTGGGGGAGATTTGGGGGGGATTTTTTGGGGGTTTTTGGGGAGATTTTGAGGGTCCTGGAGAGGATCTGAAGGGAATTTGGGGGCTTCTGGGGGGTTCTAGACGTGATTTAGAGGGTCCTGAATTGGGTCTGGGGGATCTCAGGGGGATTTGGGGGGGATTTTGGGGGGTCTCAGGTGGGTCTGGAGGGGATTTTAGGGGGTCCCAGGTAGATTTGGGGGGGATTTATTGGGGTCTTACTCAGGTAAAGAAAGGGTCCTGGAAAGGATTTGGGGTTCCTGGAGGGGATTTGAGAAAGATTTGGGGGGTCCTGGATTGGGTCTGGGGGCTCACAGGTGGATTTGGGGGGTCCTAGAGGCGATTTAGGGCGTCCTGGATTGGGTCTGGGGGGGATTTTGGGGGGTCGTGGAGGGCTTTGGGGGTCCTGTACGAGATGAGAGTGTTCGCCGTCAACGCCATCGGCGTCTCGGCCCCCAGCCTCAACACCCCCCCCTTCATGCCCATCGGTGAGTGGGGGGTCCCGCGGGGGTCCCGGGGGGGTCCTGAGGGGATTTTGGGGGGTCCCAGGTGGGTTTGGAGGGGTCTCAGGTGGGTTTGGGAGGGATTTGGGGGGGATTTTTGGGGGTTTTTGGGGAGGTTTTGAGGATCCTGGAGAGGATCCGAAGGGAATTTGGGGGCATTTGGGGGGTCCTGGAGGGGATTTATGGGTCCTGGATTGAGTCTGGGGGATCCCAGGGGGATTTAGGGTAGATTCTAGGGGGTCCCAGGTGGGTTTGGGGGGGTCTCAGGTGGGTTTGGGGGGGATTTTTTTGGGGTTTTTGGGGAGATTTTGAGGGTCCTGGAGAGGATCTGAAGGGAATTTGGGGGCTTCTGGGGGGTTCTAGACGTGATTTAGAGGGTCCTGAATTGGGTCTGGGGGATCTCAGGGGGATTTGGGGGGGATTTTGGGGGGTCCCAGGTGGATTTGGGGGGGATTTTAGGGGGTCCCAGGTAGATTTGGGGGGAATTTTTTGGGGTCTTACTCAGGTAAAGAAAGGGTCCTGGAAAGGATTTGGGGTTCCTGGAGGGGATTTGAGGGGGATTTAAGGGGTCCCGGATTGGGTCTGGGGGTTCCCAGGTGGATTTGGGGGGTCCTAGAGGCGATTTAGGGGGTCCTGGATTGGGTCTGGGGGGGATTTTGGGGGGTCCCAGGTGGGTTTGGAGGGGTCTCAGGTGGGTTTGGGGGGGATTTTTTGGGGGTTTTTGGGGAGATTTTGAGGATCCTGGAGAGGATCTGAAGGGAATTTGGGGGGATTTAGGGGGGTCCTGGAGGGGATTTATGGGTCCTGGATTGGGTCTGGGGGATCCCAGGGGGATTTAGGGTAGATTCTGGGGGGTCCCAGGTGGGTTTGGGGGGGTCTCAGGTGGGTTTGGGGGGGATTTTTTGGGGTTTTTGGGAGATTTTGAGGGTCCTGGAGAGGATCTGAAGGGAATTTGGGGGCTTCTGGGGGGTTCTAGACGTGATTTAGAGGGTCCTGAATTGGGTCTGGGGATCTCAGGGGGATTTGGGGGGGATTTTAGGGGGTCCCAGGTAGATTTGGGGGGGATTTTAGGGGGTCCCAGGTAGATTTGGGGGGAATTTTTTGGGGTCTTACTCAGGTAAAGAAAGGGTCCTGAAAGGATTTGGGGTTCCTGGAGGGGATTTGAGGGGGATTTAAGGGGTCCCGGATTGGGTCTGGGGGTTCCCAGGTGGATTTGGGGGAGATTTGGGGGGTCCCAGGTGGATTTTGGGGGTCCCGGATTGGGTCTGGGGGCTCCCAGGTGGATTTGGGGGAGCACAAAAAGGGATTTGGGGGGGTGGGAATTTCGGGGTCCCAAGGGGGAATTTTGGACGGGTTTTGGGTGGGATTTATAATTTTGGGGTCCCGGGGTTGATTTTTGGGGTCCCATTGTTGATTTTTGGGGTTCCGGGGTTGATTTTTGGGGTTTCTGGGGTTGATTTTTGGGGTCCTGGGTTGATTTTTGGGTGCTCTGGGTGATTTTTGGGTTTCTGGGGTTGATTTTTGGGGTCCCAGGGTTGATTTTTGGGGTCCTGGGGTTGATTTTTGGGGTTCTGGGGTTGAATTTTGGGGTCCCGGGGCTGATTTTTGGGGTCCCCCAGCCCCACGAGCGAACCCGTCTGAGCTGGAAAATTTGGGATTTTTTGGGGGAATTCTGTGAGATTGGGAGGAGTTTTGGGTGGGGATTTATAATTTTAGGGTGCCGGGATTGAATTTTGGGGTTCCGAGGTCGATTTTTGGGGTCCCGGGGTTGATTTTTGGGGTCCCGGGGCTGATTTTTGGGGTCCCAGGGTTGATTTTTGGGGTGCTCTGGGTGATTTTTGGGGTCCCGGGTTGATTTTTGAGGTTTCTGGGACTGATTTTTGGGGTTACAGGATTGATTTTTGGGGTCCCAGGGTTGATTTTTGGGGTGCTCTGGGTGATTTTTGGGGTCCCATTGTTGATTTTTGGGGTCCCGGGGTTGATTTTTGGGTCTCCCCCAGCCCCCACCAGCGAACCCACCCACCTGGCTGAGCTGGAAAATTTGGGATTTTTTGGGGGAATTCTGTGAGATTGGGATGAGTTTTGGGTGGGGATTTATAATTTTAGGGTGCCGGGATTGAATTTTGGGGTTCCGAGGTCGATTTTTGGGGTCCCGGGGTTGATTTTTGGGGTCCCGGGGTTGATTTTTGGGGTCCCTCCCAGCCCCCACGAGCGAACCCACGCACCTGGTGCTGGAGGACGTGACGGACACGACGGCGACGCTCAAGTGGCGCCCACCTGAGCGGGTGGGGGGCGGGGGCATCGACGGCTACCTGGTGGAGTGGTGCCGGGAAGGGGTGAGTGAGGGCACCCCAAAATTTGGGGGGAACCCCAAAATTTGGCGGAGACCCCAAAAACTTCTTGGGAAAGCAAAAAGTTCGGGGGAAATCCCCGAAATTTCGTGGGAATTCGAGAATTTTGGGAAGGAACCGAGGGGTGGAGTTGTGGTGGGAATGGGGTGAGTGAGGGCACCCCAAAAATTGGGGGGACCCCAAAATGGAAGAGGGGGGACCCCAAAATTGGGGGGCAATCCAAAATCTGATGCCCCCCCCCAACCCCATAACCTCAAAATTCGGTGTCCCCCGACCCCATAACCCCAAAATCTGCGACCCCATAACCCCAAAACCCGACCCCATAACCCCAAAATCCGATAATCCCTGACCCCATAACCCCGAATTCGGTACCCCACGACCCCATAACCCCATTCCCCACCCCATAACCCCCTCCCCGACCCCATAACCCCCCGAATTTTCCCCCAGACTCCACGTGGAGCCCCCAGCCCCACATCTCCTGACCCCAAAACCCCATTCCTAACCCCATAACCCCAAAATCCGATACTCCCCGACCCCATAACCCCTTCCCTGACCCCATAACCCCAAAATCCGATAATCCCTGACCCCATAACCCCCTCCCCGACCCCATAACTCCATTCCCGACCCCACAACCCCCCGAATTTTCCCCCAGACTCCACGTGGACCCCGCTAACACGGAGCTGGTGGAGACCCCAGCCCCATAACCCCCAAAATCCGACACCCACGACCCCATAACCCCCAAATTCGGTGCCCCACGACCCCATAACCCCATTCCCGACCCCATAACCCCCAAATCCGATAATCCTGACCCCATAACCCCATTCCCGACCCCATAACCCCCGAATTTTCCCCAGACTCCACGTGGAGCCCCCAGCCCCACATCTCCTGACCCCAAAACCCCATTCCTAACCCCATAACCCCAAAATCCGATACTCCCCGACCCCATAACCCCATTCCCGACCCCATAACCCCAAATCCGATAATCCCCGACCCCATAACCCCAAAACCCGACCCCATAACCCCAAAATCCGATAATCCCTGACCCCATAACCCCCACATTCGGTACCCCACGACCCCATAACCCCATTCCCGACCCCATAACCCCATTCCCTGACCCCATAACCCCCAAATCCGATAATCCCCGACCCCATAACCCCCTCCCCGACCCCCAAACCCCCCCGAATTTCCCCCCAGACTCCACGTGGACCCCCGCTAACACGGAGCTGGTGGAGCGCTGCGGGCTCACGGTGCGCGGGCTGCCCACGGGAGAGAAGCTCCTGTTCCGCGTGGTGGGCGTGAACATCGCGGGGAGAAGCCCCCCCGCCACCATGGCCCAGCCCGTGACCATCCGCGAGATCGTGGGTGAGACCCCCGGGGGACCCCCAAAATCCTGGGGAGGGTCCTGGAATCCTGGTGGATTCTGAAATCGAAATCCTGGGGGAGATCCCCAAAATCCTGGGGGGATCCTGGAATTCTGGGGGGGTCCTGAAATCCTGGGGGGGAACCTGAAATCGAAATCCTAGGGGGGATCCCGAAAATTTTGGGGGGGTCCTGGAATTCTGGAGGGGGATCCCGAAATTCTGGGGGGTCCTGAAATTCTGGGGGGGATCCTGAAATTGAAATCCTGGGGGAGATCCCCAAAATTCTGGGGGGGTCCTGGAATTCTGGGGGGGTCCTGGGGTTCTGGGGGGGTCCTGAAATCCTGGGGGACCCCGAAAATCCTGGGGGGGTCCTGGAATTATGGGGGGGGGATCCTGAAATCCTGGGGGGTCCTGAAATCCTGGGGGATCCTGAAATCGAAATCCTGGGGGAGATCCCCAAAATTCTGGGGGGTCCTGGAATTCTGGGGGATCCTGAAATTCTGGGGGGAGCCTGAAATCGAAATCCTGGGGGAGATCCCAAAATCCGCGGGATCCCAAAATCCTGGGGGGGGTCCCCCAAATCCTGAGGAGATCCCGAAATCCTGGGGGGGATCCTGAAATCGAAATCCTGGGGGGGTCCCGGAATTCTGGGGGGGATCTCGAAATTCTGGGGGGGATCCCCAAAATCCTGGGGGGGATCGTTAAGGCAAAGGAGGATCCCAAAAATAAGAAGGGGGGGAATCCCTAAAAACGAGAAAAATTCCTAAAATAGGAGGAAAAATCCCTAAAAATGAGAAAAATCCCTAAAAATGGGGGGAATACCTAAAAATGGGGGAATCCCTAAAAAATGAGGGAGAATCCCTAAAAAATGAGGGGAATCCCTAAAACATGAAAAGAATCCCTGACCCTTTTGGGGAGAAAATCCTAAAAAATTTGGGATGCCCAAAATAGGAGAGGGGGGGGGAAACCCCAAAATGAGGAAGAAACGGGAGAGGGCAAAACAAAAAAAAAAATTTTGGGGAAATCCCCAAAAATTTGGAAGAGCCTGAAAATTTAGGGAGGGATTAATGGGTAAAGAGGGGGGTGGTGACCCCAAAATGAGGAGAGACCCCAAAATTGGGGGTTTTGACCCCAAATTTTGTCCAATCCCCCCCCCCCCAGAGCGCCCCAAAATTCGGCTGCCCCGGCACCTGAGGCAGACGTACGTGAGGAAGGTGGGGGAGCAGGTGAACCTCGTGATCCCCTTCCAGGTGAGAGCGGCGACACCCCGAACATGGGGGGTGCCCCATAGGGGGAATCGGCCCTATAGGGGATATCGGCCCTATAGGGGGTATCGGCCCTATAGGGGAACTCAGCCCTACAGGGGATATCGGCCCTATAGGGGGAATCGGCCCTATAGGGGAACTCAGCCCCATAGGGGATATCGGCCCTATAGGGGGAATCGGCCCTATAGGGGGTATCGGCCCTATAGGGGGAACTCAGCCCTATAGGGGAACTCAGCCCTATAGGGATATCGGCCCTATAGGGGAACTCAGCCCTATAGGAGATATCGGCCCTATAGGGGAACTCAGCCCTAGAGATTTATTGGGATAACTCAGCCCTATAGGGGGAATCGGCCCTATAGGGAACTCAGCCCCATAGGGGATATCGGCCCTATAGGGGGAACTCAGCCCCATAGGGGATATCGGCCCTATAGGGGATATCGGCCCTATAGGGGATATCGGCCCCATAGGGGATATCGGCCCTATAAGGGAATTCAGCCCTATAGGGGATATCGGTTCTATAGGGGAATTCAGCCCTATAGGGGATATCACCCCCATAGATTTATTGGGATAATTCAGCCCCATAGGGGGAAGTCAGCCCTATAGGGGAACCCAGCCCTATAGATTTATTGGGATAACTCACCCCATAGGGACACCACAGCCCCACAGCAACAAGTCAGCCCCACACACCCCATAGGGACAACCGAACCCCATAGATCCCATAGGACACCTCAGCCCCACTGACGCCGTAAGGACAACTCAGCCCTATAGGTCCCATAGGATAATCGAACCCCACAACCCTACAGATCCCATAGGGACACCTCAGCCCTATAGACCCCATAGGGACACCTCAGCCCCAAAGGGACAACCAAACCCCATAGATCCCATAGGGACACTTCAGCCCCATAGGGACACCCCAGTCCTATAGACCCCATAGGGGTAACTCAGCCCCATAGACCCCACAGCGATAACTCAGCCCCATAAGGACAACCAAACCCCACAGACCCCATAGGGATAACTCAGCCCCATAGGACAACCAAACCCTATAGACCCCATAGGGATAACTCAGCCCCATAGATTCTATAGGGACACCTCCGCCCCATAGGGACAACCAACCCTATAGACCCCATAGGGATAACTCAGGCCCCATAGGAACACCTCAGCCCTATAGGGACATCTCAGCCCCATAGGGACACCTCATCCCTATAGACCCATAGGGATAACTCAGCCCCATAGGAACACCTCAGCCCCATAGGGACACCTCAGCCCCATAGGGACACCTCAGCCCATAGGGACATCTCAGCCCCATAGGAACACCTCAGCCCCACAGATCCTATAGGGACACCTCATCCCTATAGACCCCATAGGGACACCTCAGCCCCATAGGGACACTTCAGCCCCATAGACCCCACAGGGACACCTCAGCCCTATAGACCCCATAGGGACACCTCAGCCCCATAGGAACACCTCACCCCTATAGACCCCACAGGGACACCTCAGCCCCATAACCTCACCAAGCCCCGCCCCCTCGGCAGGGCAAGCCCCGCCCCCAGGTGACGTGGACGAAGGAGGCGCGCCCCTGGGCGAGGACGTGCACGTGCGCACGTCGGACCGCGACACGGTGTTCTTCATCCGCGCCGCCAGCAGGGGGCACTCGGGGCGCTACGGGCTCAGCGTGCGCATCGAGGGCATGGAGGACACGGCCGAGATGCGCCTGCGCATCGTCGGTAACTGGGAACACTGGGAACACTGGGAGGGACTGGGAGTGATGGGAGAGGTGTGAAGGAACTGGGGGAAATGGGGCTGGGCACTGGGATTGGGCACTGGGAGCACTGGGGGCACTGGGAGCACTGGGATTGGGCACTGGGGGCGCATCGAGGGCATGGAGGACACGGCCGAGATGCGCCTGCGCATCGTCGGTAACTGGGAACACTGGGAGGGACTGGGAGGGACTGGGAGTGATGGGAGGGACTGGGAGAGGTGTGAAGGGAACTGAGGGAATGGAAGAACCAGTAACTGGGAGCACTGGGAGCACTCGGGGCGCATCGAGGGCATGGAGGACACGGCCGAGATGCGCCTGCGCATCGTCGGTAACTGGGAACACTGGGAACACTGGAGGGACTGGGAGGGACTGGGAGAGGTGTGAAGGGAACTGAGGGAATGGAAGAACCAGTAACTGGGAGGCACTGGGAGCACTGGGATTGGGCACTGGGAGCACTGGGATTGGGCACTGGGAGCACTGGGATTGGGCACTGGGGGCGCATCGAGGGCATGGAGGACACGGCCGAGATGCGCCTGCGCATCGTCGGTAACTGGGAGCACTGGGAACACTGGAGGGACTGGGAGTGATGGGAGAGGTGTGAAGGGAACTGAGGGAAATGGGGCTGGGCACTGGGATTGGGCACTGGGAGCACTGGGATTGGGCACTGGGGGCACTGGGAGCACTGGGATTGGACACTGGGAGCACTGGGGGCACTGGGAGCACTCGGGGCGCATCGAGGGCATGGAGGACACGGCCGAGATGCGCCTGCGCATCGTCGGTAACTGGGAACACTGGGAGGGACTGGGGGCACTGGGATTGGGCACTGGGAACACTGGGATTGGACACTGGGATTGGGCACTGGATTGGGCACTGGGATTGGGCACTGGGATTGGGCACTGGGATTGGGCACTGGGATTGGGCACTGGAGCACTGGGAACACTGGGAACACTGGGAGCACTGGGAGCACTGGGAGGGACTGGGAGTGATGGGAGAGGTGTGAAGGGAACTGGGGGAAATGGGGCTGGGCAATGGGATTGGGCACTGGGAGCACTGGGATTGGGCACTGGGAGCACTGGGAGCACTGGGATTGGACACTGGGATTGGGCACTGGGATTGAGCACTGGGATGGAGCACTGGGAGCACTGGGAGCACTGGGAGCACTGGGGGCACTGGGAGCACTGGGATTGGCACTGGGAGCACTGGGAGCACTGGGAGCACTCGGGGTGCATCGAGGGCATGGAGGACACGGCCGAGATGCGCCTGCGCATCGTCGGTAACTGGGAACACTGGGAGACACTGGAGGGACTGGAGGGACTGGGAGTGATGGGAGAGGTTGAAAGGAACTGGGGAAATGGGGTCAGTGAGGGAATCAGTAACTGGGAGCACTGGGAGTGATGGGAGGGACTGGGAGAGGTGTGAAGGGAACTGAGGGAATGGAAGAACCAGTAACTGGGAGCACTGGGAATTGGAACTGGGAGCACTGGGAGTGTTTTTAGGGGAATTTTTGGGGTATTTTGGGTTATTTTTGAGGAGTTTTTAGGGTATTTTTGGGGAATTTTTGGGTAATTTTTGCGGGATTTTTGGGGAAATTTTGGGATATTTTTTGAGAATTTTTGGGATATTTTGGGGGAATTTTTGGATATTTTTGGGGAATTTTGGGGATATTTTTGGGGAATTTTTGGGCTAATTTTTGGGGATTTTTGGGGGGTATTTTGGGGTAATTTTTTGGGAATTTTTGCGATATTTTTGGTATATTTTTTAGGATTTGGGGGGGATTTTTTGGTATTTTTTGGGATATTTCTAGGGTATTTGGGGGGATTTTGGGGGGAATTTTTTTAATATTTTTTGGGATATTTTTTAGGAATTTTTGGGGTATTTTTGGGTAATTTTTTTTGATATTTTGGGGTATTTTGGGGGATTTTGGGGGAATTTTTGGGGATTTTTTTGGGGGATATTTTTAGGATATTTTTTGAGAATTTTTGGGATATTTTGGGGGAATTTTTGGGATATTTTTTGGATATTTTGGGGATATTTTTTGGATATTTTGGGGATATTTTTGGATATTTGGGCTAATTTTTTGGGAATTTTTGGATATTTTTGACAATTTTGGGATTTTGGGGGGAATTTTTGGACTATTTTGGGGTCTATTTTTGGGATATTTTGGGGGATTTTTTGGGGATATTTTTGGGATATTTTTTGAGGATGTTTGGGATATTTTTTGGAATTCTGGGTATAATATTTTGGCTAATTTGGGGGATTTGGGGGGGGTATTTTGGGGTAATTTTGGGGGATTTTTTGGGGTATTTTTGGGGGTATTTTTGAGGATTTTTTCGGGATTTTTGAGAATTTTTGGTATATTTTTTAGGATTTTTTGGGGGATTTTTTGGGTATTTTTTGGGATATTTCTAGGGTATTTGGGGGGATTTTTTTGGGGGGGGGATATTTTTTAGGAATTTTTGGGGTATTTTTGGGTAATTTTTTTTGATCTTTTGGGGGATTTTGGGATATTTTGGGGAATTTTTGGGATATTTTTGGGATATTTTTGAGAATTTTTGGGATAGTTTTGGGGGAATTTTTGGGATATTTTTGGGATATTTTTTAGGATTTTTGGGGGGATTTTTTTGGGATATTTCTGGGGTGTTTTGGGGATATTTCCGGGGTGTCCCTGATGCGATCCCCCCCTCCCAGAGAAGCCCGGGCCCCCAGGAAGGTGCAGGTGAAGGAGGTTTGGGGGTTCAATGCCCTGCTGGAGTGGGAGCCCCCGAGGACGACGGCAACGCCGAAATCACGGGGTACAGCATCATGAAAGCTGACAAGAGAACCATGGTGAGAGCCCCAAAGGGAGCCCCAAACCCAGAGAAACACAAAAACCTGCAGAGGAACACAAAACCTGCAGAGGAAACACAAAATCCTCAGATAAACCCAAAAACCTGCAGAGGAAACACAAAATCCTCAGAGAAACACAAAATCTGCAGAGGAAACACAAAATCCTCAGAGAAACACAAAATCCTCAGAGAAACACAAAAACCTGCAGAGGAAACACAAAATTCTGCAAATGAACCCAAAATCTGCAATGAAACCCAAAATTCTGCAAATGAAACACAAAATCCTCAGGTGGAACCCAAAATCTGCAGATGGAACCCAAAATCTGCAAATGAAACACAGAACCTGCAGATGGAACACAAAATCTGCAAATGAAACACAAAATCCTCAGATAAACCCAAAAATCTGCAGATGAAACATAAAAATCTGCAAATAAACACAAAATTCTGTAAATGAAACACAAAATCTGCAGAGGAAACCCAAAATCCTCAGATAAACCCAAAATCTGCAGATGGAACCCAAAATCTGCAGATGAAACACAAAATCTGTAAATGGAACCAAAATTCTGTAAATGGAACACAAAATCTGCAAATGAAACCCAAAATCCTCAGATAAACCCAAAATTCTGCAGATGAAACACAGAACCTGCAAATGAAATCCAAAATCCTCAGGTGAAACCCAAAATCTACAAATGAAACCCAAAATCCTCAGATCAAATTCAAAATATTAAATGAAACCCAAAATCTGCAAATGAAACCCAAAATATTCAAATGAAAACCAAAATCTGCAAATGAAACCCAAAAATCTGCAAAGGAAACCCAAAAATCTTCAAATGAAACCCAAAATCTGCAAATGAAACCCAAAACCTGCAAATGAAACCCAAAATTCTGCAGATGAACACAAAAATCTGCAGATGAAACCCAAAATCTGCAAATGGAACACAAAATCTGCAAATGAAACCCAAAAATCTGCAAATGAAACCCAAAAATCTGCAAATGAAACACAAAAATCTGCAAATGAAACACAAACCTGCAAAGGAAACACAAAATCTGCAAATGAAACCCAAAATCCTCAGATAAACCCAAAAATCTGCAGATGAAACATAAAAATCTGCAAATAAACACAAAATTCTGTAAATGAAACACAAAATCTGCAGAGGAAACCCAAAATCCTCAGATAAACCCAAAAATCTGCAAATGAAACCCAAAATCCTCAGATCAAATTCAAATATTTAAATGAAACCCAAAATCTGCAATGAAACCCAAAACCTGCAAATGAAACCCAAAACCTGCAAATGAAACCCAAAATTCTGCAGATGAAACCAAAATTCTGCAGATGGAACCCAAAATCTGCAGATGAAACACAAAATCCTCAGATAAACCCAAAAATCTGCAAATGAAACATAAAAATCTGCAAATAAACACAAAATTCTGTAAATGAAACACAAAACCTGCAGAGGAAACCCAGAATCCTCAGATAAACCCAAAAATCTGCAGATGGAACCCAAAATCTGCAGATGAAACCCAAAATCCTCAGATCAAATTCAAAATATTTAAATGAAACCCAAAATCTGCAAATGAAACCCAAAACCTGCAAATGAAACCCAAAATTCTGCAGATGAAACACAAAATTCTGTAAATGAAACCCAAAAAATCTGCAAATGGAACCAAAAATCTGCAGATGAAACACAAAATTCTGTAAATGGAACACAAAACCTGCAAATGAAACCCAAATCCTCAGATAAACCCAAAATTCTGCAGATGAAACCCAAAATCTGCAAATGAAACCCAAATTCTGTAAATGGAACCCAAAATCCTCAGATAAACACAAAATTCTGCAAATGAAACACAAAATCTGCAAATGAAATCCAAAAATCTTCAAATAAACCCAAAAACCTGCAGATGAAACCCAAAATATTTAAATTAAGCCCAAATTCTTCAAATGAAACCCAAAATCTTCTCAGGATTCCCCAAAAATCCCCTCAGGACCCCCAAAAAACCACTCAGGACCCCCAAAAAACCTCTCAGGATCCTCCAAAAATCCCTCAGGACCCCCAAAAACCCCTCAGGACCCCCCAAAAAACACTCAGGACCCCCAAAAACCCCTCAGGACACCCCAAAAATCCCTCAAGATCCCCAAAAACCTCTCAGGACCCCCAAAAACCCCTCGGGACCCCCCAAAAACCACTCAGGACCCCCCAAAAACCCCCAAATTCCCGGTTTTTTTTTCAGGAATGGTTCACAGTGTACGAGCACAACCGGCCCCTGCGCTGCAAAACCCCCCTGAGAGCCCCCCAAAAACCCCTCGGGACCCCCAAAAACCCCTCGGGACCCCCCAAAATCCTCTCAGGACCCCCCAAAAACCCCTCAGGACCCCCCAAAAACCCCTCAGGACCTCCCAAAAACCCCTCGGGACCCCCCAAAAACCCCTCAGGACCCCCCAAAAACACCTCGGGACCCCCAAAAACCACTCAGGACCCCCCAAAAACCTCTCAGGACTCCCAAAAAAACACTCAGGACCCCCCAAAAACACCACAGGATCTCCAAAATCCTCTCAGGACCCCCAAAAATCCTCTCAGGATCTCCAAAAATCTCTCAGGACCCCCCAAAACCCCTCAGGACCCCCCAAAACCCCTCAAGATCCCCAAAAATCCTCTCAGGACACCCCAAAATCCTCTCAGGACCCCTCAAAAACCTCTTAGGATCTCCAAAAATCCTCTCAGGACCCCCCAAAAACCCCTCAGGACCCCAAAAACCCCTCAGGACCCCCCAAAATCCTCTCAGGATCCCCAAAAACCCCTCGGGACCCCCCCCAAAAACCCCTCAGGACCCCCCAAAAACCACTCAGGACCCCCAAAATCCCCTCAGGACCCCCCAAAAACCTCTTCATGAGCCCCTAAACCCCCTCAGGACCCCTCAAAAACTCCTCAGGACCCCCAAAAATCCTCTCAGGACCCCCCAAAAAACCCCTCAGGATCCCCCAAAATCCTCTCAGGACCCCCCAAAAACCCCTCAGGACACCCCAAAAACCCCTCAGGACCCCCCAAAAACCCCCAAATTCCCGGTTTTTTTTTCAGGAATGGTTCACAGTGTACGAGCACAACCGGCCCCTGCGCTGCAAAACCCCCCTGAGAGCCCCCAAAAACCCCTCAGGACCCCCAAAACCCCTCAGGACCCCCAAAAATCCTCTCAGGACACCCCAAAACCCCTCAAGATCCCCAAAAATCCTCTCAGGATCTCCAAAATCCTCTCAGGATCCCCCAAAAACCCTCAGGACCCCCCAAAAACCCCTCAGGACCCCCAAAAATCCTCTCAGGACACCCAAAACCCCTCAAGATCCCCAAAAATCCTCTCAGGATCCCCCAAAAATCCTCTCAGGACCCCCAAAAACCCCTCGGGACCCCCCAAAAACCTCTCAGGACCCCAAAAAACCCCCAAATTCCCGGTTTTTTTTCAGGAATGGTTCACAGTGTACGAGCACAACCGGCCCCTGCGCTGCACGGTGTCGGAGCTGGTGATGGGGAACGAGTACCTGTTCAAGGTGTTCAGTGAGAACCTGTGCGGGCTGAGCGAGAACCCGGGCTGTCCTGCAACACTGCGTCATCCCCAAAGCGGGTACCCCAAATTCCGGGGGGGGTTGGGGGGGCTTGAGGTGGTCTGGGGGGGTTTAAGGGGATTTGGGGGGGTTTTGGGGGGATTTGGGGCCATTTTGGGGGGATGTGAGGCGATTTGGGGGCAGCTCAGTGAGTTCAGGAAGAGCCTAAAACCAGTCCCAAAGCGGGTACCCCAAAGTTTCGGGGGTTTGGGGGGGCTGGAGTTGGTTTTGGGGGGCTTTGAGATGATTTTGGGGCCATTTTGGGGGGCTTTGAGATGATTTTGGGGCCATTTTGGGGGGATTTGGGGGAATTTGGGGGATTTTGGGGCCATTTTGGGGGGCTTTGAGATGATTTTGGGGCCATTTTGGGGGATTTGGGGGATTTTGGGAGGATTTGGGGGATTTTGAAGGGGTTTGGGGGATTTTGAAGGGGTTTGGGGTGATTTTGGGGGGCTTTGAGATGATTTTGGGAGGATTTGGGGGATTTAGGGGGGATTTGGGGGATTTTGAAGGGGTTTGGGGTGGTTTTGGGGGGCTTTGAGATGATTTTGGGGGGATTTAGGGGGGATTTGGGAGATTTTGAAAGGGTTTGGGGTTGTTTTGGGGGAGCTTTGAAATGATTTTGGGGGCCATTTTGGGGGGATTTGGGGGATTTTGAAGGGGTTTGGGGTGGTTTTGGGGGGGCTTTGAGATGATTTTGGGGGGATTTGGGGGATTTTGGGGAGGATTTGGGGGATTTTGAAGGGGTTTGGGGTGGTTTTGGGGAGCTTTGAAATGATTTTGGGGCCATTTTGGGGGGATTTGGGGGATTTTGAAGGAGTTTGGGGTGGTTTTGGGGGGCTTTGAGATGATTTGGGGGGGATTTAGGGGGATTTGGGGATTTTGGGGAGGATTTGGGGGATTTTGAAGGGGTTTGGGGGATTTTGAAGGAGTTTGGGGTGCTTTTGGGGTGGCTTTGAGATAATTTTGGGAGAATTTGTGATGTTTTTGGGGCACCTCAATGAACTCAGCCCCCCCAAAACCCCAAAACCCGGGACGACTTTAAACCCTTAATTAACAATCCTACTTAATACCTTTTAATTGACGCACCTCTAACTAAACAACGCCACAAAATCAGGGAACTCAACGCTCATTTTAAAACATTTTTAACGCCCACCCCACGAATCCCACCCTCATTTCACCACGTGGGACCCCCAAAAACCTCCTAAACCCCCCCAAAAATTTTTTTTGGGTGTTTCTAATTCTTTCTGGACCCCTCCCCAGAGCTGAGGCTGAAGCCCCCCCAGTACCAGGAGCACGATTTTCGTTCTGCCCCCCAATTTCTGACCCCCCTGGTGGACAGGAGCGCCGTGGCCGGATACTCCACTGCCCTCAACTGCGCCGTCAGGGGGCACCCCAAGGTTTTTGGGGGCTCCTCGGGGGAGGGGGGGGGATTTGGGGTGACCCCTGGATGGTGTGGGGCATGAAATAATGGGGGTTGGGTGGAGATTTGGGGTCTGGGTGGGATTGGGGTGCCCCCTGGATGGTGTGGGGCATGAAATAATGGGGGTCTTGGGGGGGGGTTTGGGGTCTTGGGTGGGTTTGGGGTGAAGATTTGGGGTCCTGAGGGGGTTTTGGGGTCCTA
>NC_142275.1:329460-393768 GCF_052056855.1 Sturnus vulgaris
TAAACACCTCGGTCCCCACCTAAACCTCAGCACACACAAAGAGCCACCGGCTCCGGCGACACCGCCCGGACACCTGGACCCCTCCCCAACACCTGAGACCCCTCCCGAACACCTGAGCCCCCCTCCCCGCCCTGGCACAGAGCGGCTCCGGCTGCCACGGAAGCATCCGGAGGCTCAGGCCTGGAGCTCTGTGTGGCCACCGTGGCCAGCGGCCGTGCCGGGGTCCCGGGGCGGGTGCGAGGGTCGGTGGCGAGGCGGGGTCCGGTGGCGATGCCGCGGTGCCGGGAGCTGCCATTGGCTGCGGCGGCCCCGCATTGGAGCCGCAGTCTCGGGCGAAGCCACGTCGCCGCGTCCGCAGCTGCGAGCGCCCGGCAGAGCGCCAGCGCGGCGGCAGGGGGGGCGGCGCCGGATCGGGAGGGAAAAGCCCAGAAAAAACAGAAAAGAGGGAAAAAAAAAAAAAAAAAAAAAAAAAAGACAAAAAAAAAAAAAAAAAGGAGGAGGGAAAGAAAAAAAAAAAAAAAAAAAAAGGAATAAAAAAAAAAAAATCCAAACCAACCAACCAACCCCCCCCCCCCCACCCCCCCCGCCCTCCCCTTTCCCTCTCCTCGTTGTGCACCCCCCCCCCCCCCCCTCCCTTCCCCGCCCCGGCTGCGCCCGCCCTCCCGTGCCGCTGCCAGCTCCCCCCGGCCCTCGGCTTCGCCGCGAGAGAAAACAGCCCGAAACAGCCGGAATTGCCGCCAAAAATCCCCCCGGCGGCCCCTGACGCCGCTGCCAAGACCCTCCCGTGTGTGGGGAGGGGGGAGGAGGGCAGCCGAGGGGGGTGGGAGCGAGTGAGGGGTGTCCTGGACCCCCGAGCGAGGAGTCGGGGGGGGGTCCACGAGAGACCCCGATGTCCGGGGTGGGGGTGTGGGGGGGGGAATTTTGGCATCCAGGTGGCCTCGGAGAGAACGCGCCGGATGGTTCTGGCAGGGGACCAGGCGGCTGGAAAGGGGAGACCCGGGCGTTTTGGGGGCACCGTGGCACGGGCAGGGGTGTCTGGCGCTGGAGGGGGGATCGTGGCACTCGGGGGGGAGTGGGGGGGGGGGGGAGCTGTGGTATTTTGGGAAGGGGGGGGGCGCGCAGAGGAAGCGCCCGCCCGGCCCTGCCCGCAGCCACGTGGAGCATCCAGGCGCTCCGGGCGGCTCGAGGGGAACCCGGGGCATTCGCCACCCCCCGCTCCCCACGCTCCGATCCCCCGCTCCCCACGCTCCGAACCGGGACCCCGACATCCCGGAGGGGGGGCTGGGGGTGGTCCCGGCTGGTTCCGTGGCCGATCGGTGCCGTTTGGCACCGCCGGACCGCGGCGTTCCCCGCATCCCCCCCGCCCCCTCCCCACACAGCCCGGCCCCGCTCCCTCCCCAGCGCGGACCCCTCGCCCCCCCCCCACCCCCCCAGCCCCGGTGGCCTCGTGCCAGCCCCGGGCCGGGGGGGCCCCGCGGTGCTTGCGGCGTCCAAGAAAGCTTTTTGTGGCCCATCAATAATTCAGGGCCCCCCCGGCCCGGCCAAGGGCTCCTCCATTATTGATGCCGCCGGCGACGGGGGGACACGGTGGGGGGGACACGGGGAGGGGGCTCAGCCCAGCACGGTCACACGGGGCTGCGGCAGCGCGACACGCAAAGCCACGCGTGCCCAGGTGTGTCACACGCGTGTGTGTCCCCCCCCCTCCTCGGTGTGTCCCCCACGCGTGTCACCCCCACACGGAGGCCAAGGGGGGGGTGGTGGTGGCTCCCCCTGCCCCGATTGCATCAGCCACGGCGCGGGGGCCACCTCGTTCACGCCTGGCACTCGCCACGCGCGGGTGATGCCTCTGTCCTCGTCACACCTGCGCCCCGTCACCCCTGTCACACCTGTGCCCCATCACACACCCGTGTCACACCTGTACCTTTTCATGTGTGTTCACACCTGCGCCACGCACGGCTCCTGCCAGCCCTGCACCGTGTGACCCGCTTGGCCATCCATCACCCCCCGTGGCCACCGGGGCCACCACGGGCCGGGTGGTGACAGCAACGGTGACACCGGGATGGTGCCAGCGACCCCGGGGATGGGCAGGGGGTGGCTCAGTGTGGCGGGGAAGGGACACGGGGGGACCCTCAGGGATGCAGAGGGACACTGAGGGGGACAAGGGAGGGGACACGGAGGGGATGCAGAGGATCCTGGCCCAGCCAGCAGCCGTGGCACCGACAACCAGAGCCTGAGGTTTCACCACGGAGGCCAAATCCGCTGCCAGGGGACACCGGGAGGACACCAAACCCAACCCGTGCCCGCTTGTCCCTTGCGGGCCGTGACACCTCCCGCTCCGGCCGCTCCCGGTAACAACCCCAGCGCCCAAAATCCACCGGTGGCACCGACCCAAAACCGCCCCGAAACGGCTGCGGAGGGGGGAAAAAAAAAAGGGCGGCACGAGGGGAGCGCGCACACGCGTGTGCCAGGCACGAGGGAGGCCGCGGGGTGGGGGGGGGGGGGGGGGTTTGGGGGGTGGTAAATTTTTGGGGGGGGGGGGCACACGAGCGTGGTGCTGGCGTGTCCCTGGCGCGTGCACACGCGTGTGCGGGGCGGGCGCCGAAGCTGCGAGAAGCGCCGCTGGCCGCCGGCCCAGACGCAACCGGCCGCCAAAACCGCCCCGAAAAGCGGGAGAAAAGGGCAAAGCCGGAGGGGGGACGGGGGGGGGGGACGGGGGGCGACAGCAACGCCCCGCAAATCGAGCTGGGGGGGGGGGGACACAGAGGGTGACCCGGGACAGCGCGGGGGGGATGGGACCCCTAAAGGGACCCCCGTGCCACAGCCCCCGAGTTGTGCCCTCCCCGAGAAGCGCACGGGGTTGCTCCTCCCCACGCGGCCCCCCACCCAAAAAGGGACTCACGGACCCCCCCCGACCCCAAAGCCCCCCCCCAGAATGAGGCGCCCCCCGGACTTGGTGGCCCCGCGCGGTTTCGCCCGTGTCCAGCCCCCGAAGTCGCCCCCCGGAACCTCCCGGCCGCGCTCTGAGGGATCCCGGAGCCACAACCCCGCACCGGGACCGGGGTCCCGCCCGTCCCGGCGGTGCCGAGGGCGCGAAACCCCCCCGGTAGAAGCGGCGGTCCCGTCCCCGGGGTCCCGCACCGAACCCCCCGCGCCCCCCGAGGGGTCCCCGAGGCACCGGGCCGGGGGTCCCGGGGCTCGGATCCGCCCCGCATCGAGGCAGAACCGGGAGCTCCCGCTCCGGGACGGCCGGACCGGACCGGCCCGATCTCGGTCCCCGCAGCCGCGGCCACAGCGGAGGGGTCGCCACCCCACCCATTACACCCCATTTATTTTATTTTGGGGGGGTGGGTGCAGCAGCCGATCGCGGCGAGCCGCAAAGGGCACCGGTCCAACCCCCCCCCCCCTCCCACCCCCGCCGTTACCGGGCGCCTCCCGGTCCCGGTCCCGGTCCCGGCCCCCGCGGTGCGGCCGTACCTGGGTGAGGCAATACGGGGAGTACATGGCGGCGGTGTCAGCCGCGGCGGGGCATGGCGGGGGGCTCCGGGGGGTGCCGGGGGGTCCCGGGGGTCCCGGTGCCGGCGGCGCGCGGGGAAAGTTTTGCCCGAAGTTGGCGCCCGCCGCACTTTTGCCGCGGGAAGCGCGCGCCGGCCACGCCCACCGGGGGGAGAGGCCACGCCCACTCGGGGGACACGCCCCACGTGGACGAGGACACGCCCAGTGCGGGGTTGGCACCGCCCATTCCTCCAGGGGACACGCCCGTGGTGGCACAAGCCACGCCCATGTCGGGATGGAGCGGGGGGGGGGACGCCAGGGGACACTTGGGGACACTTGGGGACACGGGGGGAGGTGAGGGGACAATCGGGGACACGAGGGGCACAGTGGGACCCACAGGAGGACATGGGGGACACGAGGGGCACAGGGGGGACACGAGGGGCACAGGGGGGACACGAGGGACACCGGGGGGACGTGGGGTGGCCGCCACCCTCTCTGCACCCCTCTCCCAGCAGCGCTGTGACCCCACAGGCCCTGAAGGTCCCCACAGGTGACAGTGACAGCGGCGGTGGCCGCGGTGGCAGCGCCGGTGACAGTGGCAGTGCACAGACAACGACAGGTCCAGGGCCAGCGCCGGTGGCTGTGTGGTGACAGTGACAGTGACAATGAGAGCCACAGGGACAGTGCCGTGGGGTGGGGACAGTGACAGTGCCATGGCGGTGCGGGTGACACTGGCGGTGACACAGTTATGGCAGTAGTGGTGACAATGACACTGGCGGTGACAGTGGCACAGCGATAGCACTGACGCGGTGATGGCAGTGACAGTGCCATGGCGGTGCGGGTGACACCGGCAGTGACACGGTGATGGCACTGACACGGTGATGGCAGTGACAGTGACAGTGCCAGTGCGGGTGACACTGGCGGTGACAGTGACACGGCGATGGCAGTGACACGGTGATGGCAGTGGTGGTGACAGTGCCACGGCGGTGCGGGTGACACTGGCGGTGACAGTGACACGGCGATGGCAGTGACAGTGACAGTGACAGTGGCGATGGCAGCGGCGGTGACGGCGGAGCCTCATCTGTCATTCCGGCTGCGGCCGCGTCCCTCCGCCATCTGTCACCACCCGGTGCCAGCGCTGGCACCGCCACCACCGCCACTGTCACCCCTTCGCTGCCGGAGCCTCCACCGCCCCCAGCCCCGCGGGGTGGCACGAGGGGGACGCGGCTTTGGGGACAAGAGGAGGGGACCCCAGGAGTGTCCCTGGGGGTGTCCCAGCCCCCCGTGGGTGGCACAGATGTGTCCCCCCCCCCCCACCCATAGCGGGGGACACAGGGGGACAAAACCCCCGCCCCGCCAGCACCGGGAGGGGACACCGGGCACAGGACACCGGGGACAGAGGGGACCCAAATCCTCGCGTCCGGGCGGCGCTCGGGGGCTGCCGAGCCCCCCCCGTGTGTCCCCCCCGTCCCCACCAGCTGCTCGGGGACCCCCCGCGCCAGATGTGTCGCTGTCACCGGCTGCGGCTGCAGATGGAGCCGGCGGGGGGTGGCGGGGGGGGACACGGCGATGTGACGGTGCCCGCACGGGGCGCGACACTCCCCGGCATGTCGCGACACGGCTTTTGGCGCGCTGCGAGCTGTCGCGATAGGCACGAGTGTCACCTGCCAGCCCCGCGGTGGGGACACAGGTGTCCCCACCCCAACCCCCCCCCCCCCGGCCAGGAAATTCGGGGCTGGGGGCAGCGGGACCCGACAAATGCGGGCAGCGCAGAATCCCCAAATTCGGGCGAAACCGCCCCGAAATGGGGCCCCCCTCCCGCTGGCCAGGTTTAGGGGGCCCCGGTTTCACCGGCCGAGGGGGAAATCGGGACCCCCGAGCCCCGCGGCCGGCGGGGGGGGAGCCGGGGGGTCCCAGCCCTTTGGAACCCCCCTCGCGAGGAGGCCCAGGAAAGCTTTTGGGGCGATTTCGGGGGATTTTGGCTCAGCTTCGCGGCAGATTTTCGGCGGCTGCCGAGGCCTGGAAGCCATTAGGGCTCCCCCCCCCCCCCCCCCCGCCCGCCCCCCGCCCTCTCCGCGGCCCCCGGAGCTCCCGCCAGGGCGGGCAGGGGGGGCCCCGACGTTCCGGGGGCCGCGGCCCCCCCGAGGGGCCCCGCGAGGAGCGGCCCCGCCGCCCGGCAGCCCCCTCCTCATTTCTCCCGTTACCCTCTCCCCGTTCCCCGCCTCGGCCCCTCCCGAGGGGGGGGATCCCGGTGATGGGGGGGGGGATCCCGGTGATGGGGGGGGGTCCGGAGGGCGGGCGGCGGGCACGGAGGGGTTAACGGCGCCCAGCGCTTGGCAGCGGCCCCGGGCTTGGCGGCGGCTGAAAAGGTTTGGGGGGGTTTAGGGGGGGGTTTAGGGGGGGTCCGCCCCCAGCCCAGCCCCCCCCCACGGGGAGGAGCCGAGGGGTCGCTGGCAATGCGCCCCCCGCCCCCCTCCCGGTGCCGTTTTGGGGTGGCAGCTGCCCCACGGAGGAGCCGAATTTCCCCACGGGGGTCCCTAAAACCCTCCCGGGACCCCCGGGATGAGCCAGCGCCGCTCGTGGGACCCCCCTCGGTGTTCCCCGGTTCCCCCCCGGTGTTCTCCGGTCCCCCCCCACCCCGAGCACTCACGGGACGCTGCTCCCATGGCCCCCCCCCCCCCGAGCCCCCCTGGACTCCCCTGAACTCCCCCGCGGTGATTCGGTCCCGGAAAGGCCCCGGGACCCTCCGGTGCCCCCTGACGCCCCCCGGGTCCCCCCGCGACCCCCGGCCCGGGGCGCCCCCGCTCAGGCCCCGCCCTCCACCCTGGTAGCCACGCCCACAAACCACACCCCAGCGCTGACCCCGCCCCATTTAACCCCGCCCCACTTTAACCCCGCCTACTTTAACAGCGCCCCTTCGCTCCCGCCCGACTTCCGCCCGCGCCTTCAGCCGTTTTGCGTCACTTCCGGCGCGCGCTCAAGATGGCGGCGCCCTTGCGACGGGCGCTGCTGGCGCTGGGCCCGGCCCGGTCCCGTCTCTCGGTGCCGGTCCCGGCCCCGGCGCGGCCCTACCGGGCGGATCCGCTGCGCCGCCGCCCGGGCCCGGCTCCAGCCGACCCCGAGGACCCGCGGGCGGCCGCGCGGCGGTTCGGGCGGCTCGGGGAAGCGTCGGGGGTGGAGGTGTGGCGGCTGTGGCCGAGCCCGGAGCAGCTGCGGGAGGCGGAGGAGGAGGAGCGCGAGTGGGACCCGCCGCTGCGGGATGTGGAGGCCGTGCTGGATCAGAGGGAGCGGGAGGAGGCGCGGCGGAGAAAGGAGAGGTGGGGCTGGGAGCACCGGGCCCGTTCTGCCCGGCGCTACCGGGAGAACCGGGAAAGGGGCTTTGGGGGTGGCTTCACGGTGTCCCCGTTTTCGTGCCCAGGGAGGAGCTGGTGGCCCGCAGCCTGGCGGCGATGCCGGCCCGCGTGGCCGCGTGGCGCCGGGAGCGGGAGGCGCTGCGGGAACGGGCGCGGGCGGACGCGGCGCGGCGGCAGCGGCTCCTGGCCGAGGCTGGGCTGGGGGGGCTCCCGCGGCCCGGGACCCCCGCCCGCGCCTCTGCCCGAGCCCAGGAGCTGCTGGACGAGATGGAGCGGCAGCAGCGGCGGGAGGAGAAGCGGCGCCGGCGGCAGGAGCGGGAGGAGGCGGCTCGGAGCGCTTTGGCCGCGGCGGAGGCGGCGGCGGCTGCACGGCCGCTCCCGGGAACCACCCCGGAGGGCGAGGAGACGACCCCCAGAACCCCCGGGGACACCTCCTGACCCCCCGCTCCTTGTCCAGAGACCACCGGGACTGTCCCCCGAGCTCCCCCCAGGAGCTGCTCCTCCCCAGTTCCCCTCTCCAGAAAACGAGGACACCCCCAAAAATGGGTTTAAAACTCTGCATTTAATCTCTTTGCCGCCAGTTCTGGTTGTTCTGCGGCGCCGCCCCTCCCTCCCCCACCCTCCCTTCCCCGGGGCCTGACAGGGAGGGGGGGGGTCAGGTTTTTTTTTTGGGGAGGGGAGGGGGGGGGCAAGGAGAAAAGCGGGTGCTGAGACCCCCCCCCTCCCCAAAGCAGGGAGGGGCTCCCCCTGCTCCCGGGATGGGGGGGGGGCCGGGCTGGGGATCCCCAACTCCCCCGAGGCTCCGGGGTAGGAGGGGGGGATGGGTCAAACTGCATCCTTACCCCTCCCCCACACAGCGTGGGACCCCCCCCCCAGAGGCAAAAGGAGCCCCCCCCCAGGTCGGGGGGAGGGCTGGGGGGGTCCCTCAGTCGTCGTCGAAGTTCTGGCTGAGCAGGAAATTGGCCGCCAGGTTCTCGTTCTTCTCGCAGGCGAAGTAGGCCTGGATCACCAGGCTCTCGGGAAAGCCCAGCGCCTTCAGCTGTGGGCACCGAGGGGTTAAACCCGGGCTCCTGCGCCCCCCAAAACGGCACGGCCCAGCCCTGGTGACCCTGACCCCACCAACCCTGAGCCCTTCTGGTGTCACCTCTTGTCCCCTTGAACCCTGACCCCTAATATTTCCCATTTCCCCTTCACTCTGTGCCCTAAAGAATTCATTTCCCATCAGTTTTTAATTGTGGGTGCTAATAAGAGCACCTGAGCTATATTAGCTCTGGGCCCTGCTGCCAGCACCGCCCACAAACGTTAATTAGGAGTTTTTAATTAATGCCATTTGAGCCCCTGCCACCCCAGTGCCCTGCTCACCCTCTCTATGGCTTCTTTCTCCTGCGGGGTCACCTGGATGTAATTCATCTGGGGGGACTCGTCCCCGATGGCTCCCACCTCCCCCTCCAGCTCGCCCAGCTCGCCCAGGGGCTCGTTCAACATCTGGATGAACTGCTCCTGGTGCTGGCTGATTTGCTGGGGGGATGGCGAGGGGGTGTGGTCAGCCCAGGTGGGGTCCTGGGTGGGCTTAGGGGGGCTCTGGGTGGGTTTGGGGGGTATCAGGGTGGGGTTTGGGGGTGTCAGGGTGGGGTTTGGGGGTGTCAGGGTGGGTTTAGGGGGTATCAGGGTGGGTTTGGGGGTGTCAGGGTGGGTTCAGGGGGTGTCAGGGTGGGGTTTAGGGATGTTAGGGTGGGTTTGGGGGTATCAGGGTGGGGTTTAGGGATGTCTGGGTGGGTTTAGGGATGTCTGGGTGGGTTTAGGGGGTGTCAGGGTGGGTTTAGGGGGTATCAGGGTGGGTTTGGGGGTGTCAGGGTGGGGTTTAGGGAAGCTCTGGGTGGGTTTAGGGGGTGTCAGGGTGGGATTAGGGGGTGTCAGGGTGGGTTTAGGGGGTATCAGGGTGGGTTTGGGGGTGTCAGGGTGGGGTTTAGGGAAGCTCTGGGTGGGTTTAGGGGGTATCAGGGTGGGTTTGGGGGTATCAGGGTGGGTTTGGGGGTGTCAGGGTGGGGTTTAGGGAAGCTCTGGCTGGGTTCAGGGGGTGTCAGGGTGGGGTTTAGGGATGTCTGGGTGGGTTTAGGGGGTATCAGGGTGGGTTTGGGGGTATCAGGGTGGGTTTAGGGGGTGTCAGGGTGGGTTCAGGGGTATCAGGGTGGGTTCAGGGGGTATCAGGGTGGGCTTTGGGGGTACCTGCAGCAGCTGGGGGTTCTCCTGGCCCAGTTGCTGCAGCAGGGCTGGGAGCAGAGCCGGGTTCTGCTGGATCACCTGGCGCATGTTCTGGAACTGGGGCTGCTCCCGCAGGAATTCCAGCGGGTTCTCACCTGTGGGGTGTGGCTGACAGGTGAGACCACACCCTTTGCCTCCCCCAAAGCTTGGATGGGGTGGGGTCACCTGGACCCACTCCGCCCTCCGAGACCACACCCTAAGGTGGGCGTGGCTCACCCAGACCACACCCCAAATAATGAATAATGTTATTTGCTTGGCTCCACCCACCAAGGGGGCGGAGTCTCCGGAGGTGTGGCCACCCAGCCACACCCTCCAATGGGGCGGAGTCTCCGAGGGTGTGGCCACTTGGCCACACCCATTTTCCGAGCCCCTCCCACTGACCTTCGGGCGGGGCCTGCTCCGCAGGGCGGGACTCCTGCACCGGCGGGCGCTCGGGCTCGGGGCTGCCAGGGATGCCCTGGGGAGGGGGCACAAGAGGGTCAGGGGCACCTCCAGGACCCCCCCAGCACCCCCTGAACCCCCCCTTCGCATTAGCTAAACAATTAACAATTAGATAATCAGGATTTTCGCAGCATAACGCAATAATCCCACGAGCATTATTGGAGCTGGAGCTGCCCCCTCAGCCCCCCCAAAGCCCCCCCAAAGCCCCCCCGGCGCGCCCCCCTCACCGTGAGCAGGTACTCCACGGCACGGTGGGGGTTGTTGTAGCTGGCCCTCAGCGCGGCCACCACGCGCTCGCGCTCGTAGCCCATGGACACGATCTCCGACAGCATCGTCTCGTACTCCGAGCCTGTCACTGCACGACCCCCGTCCCCAAAATCAGCTGGGAGGGACCCCCCAACCAACCTCCCGCTCCCCTCCCTTTCAAATGTGTCCCCCCCAGCCGTTGGCACCCCATGGCAGTGATGGGTTGGGACCCCTCCGGCCCCAAAATCAAATTTTTCCCGAATTTCAGCGAGTGGGAGACACCGAAAATCTCTTCCTTTTGGCCTCACAAGTGAGGCCCCCAAACCTCAAACCCCCATCCCAGCCCCAAGTTCGCCCCAGACCCCCCTCAGGACCCCCCTCGGGACCCACCGAGGGTGGAGGCGGCGTCGGCCGAGCGTCCGGAGCTGCCCGGGGGGGGAACGGAGCTGCAAATCCCGAAAAAAAAAAACAAAAAACAATCCGAGAGAAAGCTCAAAACCTCCTGTGACCCCCCCAAAAACCTCCTGTGACCCCCCAAAAATCCCTGTGAATCTCCAGAACAGCCTCCCCCCAACCCTCCTGGTGCTCTCACACCAAATCTCAACCAACGACCCCCACAAAGTTTTCTCCTGTCCCTTAAATCCACCCCAGACCCCACGATTCCCCCCCTAAAACCCCACAAAATCTGATTAAACGACCCCTCCCACCTCTCAATTCCCCCTCCCCAATACTGCAGCCCCCCATAAACGCCCTCCTGACCCCCCCCGGCCCCACAATCTGATTAAATCACCCCCAAAATCACTCCTGGCCCCCCCAAGCCCCACAATCTGATTAAATCACCCCCCAAAATCACTCCTGGCCCCCCCAAGCCCCACAATCTGATTAAATCACCCCCCCAAAATCACTCCCGGCCCCCTTTACCCAGCAGCAGGCTCGGCCAGGGTGAGAGCAGGGGGGTCCTGGGCCGGGGGCTCCTCGCTGGGGGCGGCCGGAGGGGGGGGGGCAGCGTCGGCGGCCGGGGGGGGCCCTGGGGGGGCTGCGGGGGGCTCCGAGGGGGCTCCGGCCTCGGGGGCTGCCGAGCCCAGCGCTGACTTGGCCTGAGGAGGAGGAGGAGGGGGTTGGGGATGTCCTGGGACCACCCCCTCCCCCCAAAAATGGCCCCCAAGGGACTTGGAACCTTCAAGCCTACCTGGAGACCCCAAAATCCCTCCCAAGGGATCCCCGGAATGACCCGAGACCCCTCAGACCCTCCAAACCCTCCACAGGGTTTGCCCAAATGACCCCAAGACCCCTCAGACTCTCCCAGGGCACCCCCAAAACCCACCCAGAGACCCCTCAGGCTTCACCCAAATGATCCTAAGACCCCTCAGACCCTCCAAACCCTTCACAGGGACCCCCAAATCCCTCCCAGAAACCCCTCAGGCTTCACCCAAATGGCTCCAAGCCCCCTGAGACTCTCCAGACCCTCCACGGGGACCCCCAAAACTCTCCCTCCCCCCACCCAGGGTTCCTCTCAGACCCTCTGGAGACCCTCCCCCGGGGAGGGGGGGGGTTTCACCTTGGTCACCATGACCACCACGAAGTTTTTCTCGTCGATCCGGTACTCCCGGATCGGGACATCGTCGCTCAGGATCTTCCCGGCGTAAATGAGTTTCTGTCCCGCCACGGGAAAGGCATCGCTGCCCTTCTCAGCCTCAATCTTCTCCTTCAGCGCCCGCACCTGCGGCCAGGATGGGCTCAGGGCACCCGAAAAACAGTTCCCCCAAAACTGGATTTGAGGGGCAGGGATAAATCCCAAATATTCCTGAGGAATTTTCTTAAATCGTCTCCCCAAACGATCGCTCTTGAGCTGCCCCTAAAGGCGGGGGGATCTCAGGGTGTCCCCCCTAAAAAATCCAGACAGTGACGCCTCTCGAGTTTCTCCCCTCAAAACCAGGGATGGAAAGACGCGGAGTTTCCCCGCCAGATCCCCCTCACAAAATTGGGAGTGGGGGGATACGGAGCCCCCCGAGTGAGGCCACTCGCTTCTCCCTCACATGGGGGACCCCCAAAAAGAGGAGAGAACCCCCCGAAAACGGGGAGGGCGGCAGCACACGGAGCTGCCCCCCTTGGCTGGCATCTATGGCTTCGCTCCCCCCAAATGAGACGAGGGGCACACGGTGACGCCCCCCGGTTGTGCCCCCGCCAAAAGGGGGGTACGGGGGACACGGCGACCCCGCCCCCCCCCTCACCCAGCTCCATCCTGGCCCTGGCGAGTGCCGGGAGGGTCCGGACCCCTCCCTTAGGCAGGCGCGGGGTGAGGGCGCGGGGGGAGCGAGCTCCGGGCCCATCCCCAGCCCGGCCCCGCCCGCGCCCCCCGCGGGGGCTCCGCCGCGGCCTCACCGTCTCGTGCGGCTCCATGCGGATCTTGAAGGTTTGCTGCTGCAGCGTCTTCAGCGTCACGGTCACCGCCATGGCGGGACGGGGACGGGGCGGCGGCGGCTCCTCCCGGCGGCCCCACAACATGCAACTCACGCCGCCGCCATCTTAGGCGGCCCCGCCGCTTCCGCCGCGGCGCCGGAAATGCGTCACGGCGCCCGCGCGCGCGCCTCTCTCCCGCGGTCCCTCTCACGTCACGTGACACCGGAACGGTCGCGCGGGGGCTATCCCTGGTCACGTGGCACAGGAGATGGGCTAATTAATGCTTCGTGAGTCACGTGACGCCGGAAAAAACCGCGCGCGGGCCGCTCTCCGTCACGTGACACAGGCGAGGGTTTTTAAAGAGCGGGACCGCCCGCGGTCACGTGACGAGCGCGGCGGCACAAAATGGCGGCGGCCGCAACATGGCGCGGGCGGAGGGGAAGGAGGAATAAAGAGAAGGAAGCCGCGGCGCCGGGACGATCGTTAATTTAATAGAAACCGGATCGCGACACCCCCGTACAGTCCCGTGCGACACCGCCGGTGTTTCCCCCCCACCGCACCCTCCCCACCCCCGGCGCTGGTCCTGAGTCCTCGCCCCGAAGGGCGCCCGGTGCCGGTTCGGTCCCGGCCGTGCCGGTTCGCTCCCGGCGCGGTCGCGGCTTCCCCGGGCCCGCGGGCGGCGGCGCCCATAGAAAAGAGTCCAGGTCTCACAGAGACAGAACGGTCCCGCCGCGGGACCCTCACAGCTCGTCCCGCGGGGCCGCCTCCGCCTCCTCGGGCTCGGCCTCGGGCTCCTCCTCATCCTCGTCCTCCTCGTCCCCATCGCCCTCATCGTCCCCTTCCTCTTCTTTCTGCTGCTTCTCCTCCTCCTCCTGCTTCTTCCGTTGCTCCTCGTCCTGCTGCTCCTTCATCTTCCTCTCTGCGTCCTGCAGGAGGGGGGTGGGGAGGTCACCGGGGGGGGGTCACCGAGGGTCCTGGGGGGGCTCACAGGGGGTCTCGTCCCCTCCCTTACCTTGGTGGCCCCCCAAGTCTCATTCCCGATCTCCTCTGCCAGCTTCTCGTCGTCCGTGATCAGGAAGTTGTCAAAGATGGTGCCTGACTTCACCTGTGGGGATGGGCGAGTCAGGGGGTCCTAGAGCTCCTTGGGACCCCCCGAGGCCCTCCCAGGACCCCCCCTCACCTGCCAGAGGTCGAGGCCGATGACCCCGAAGCTGTCGTAGGAGTAGAGCAGGGGGTCGGGGCTGTACTCGGGGTTGTCGATCTCGGGTGCACCCACTTGCCCTTGTAGTCGGGGTTGTCGATCTGCTGCGGCCTCCACTCGCCCTGGGGGGGCGACAAAACGGGGTTCAGAGAGGGCACAGCCCCTTCCCCAGCCCCCCCTAGCCCCCTGCAGGCCCCCCAGAACTCACCTTGTACTCGGGGTTCTGGATCACGGGGGGCTCCCACTCCCCGTCCATCTCCTCGTCCCAGTCCTCTGGTTTCTTGGCGTCGGGGTCTGGGATGTGCTCGGGTTTGTCCCAGTCCTGGAAAAGAAGGTCAGGAAGGGTCAGGGGGCTGCTATGACCTCCCGGGATGGTGGCACAGACCTCTCCGAGTTCCCTGAATCCCACAGTTCTCACCCAGTCCCTCTCAGAGTCCCGCTATTCTCCCTCTAATCCTGACAGAAGCTTTTTACAACCCCCCCCTAAATCTCCTAGAGACTCCTAAGTTACTCCCACAGCTCCCAGAAAGCCCCCAGAGCTCCCTTAGCCCCCCAAATCCCATCAGGGCACCACCACAATGCACCCCAGAGCCCCCCTGGACCCCCTCCCCACCTCAGGCTTGGTGTCCTCGGGGTCATCGATCTTGGCCCGCTCGTCCCAGTCGTCGGGTTTCTTGGCCTCGGGGTCCTTGATCTTTTTTGGGGGCAGGAAATCCCAATCCTCCTCCAGGCTCCCCGACTCCACGCGGGCATTGTCGATCTTCACCTCGTAGGTGTTGTCCGGCCTCACCACCAGCGTGTACAGGTGGGTGAACTCGTCATCCTGGGGACACGGGGGGAGGGGGGCTCAGCAGGGCTGGAAACGCCCCCCCGTGGGGGACAGCAGGACCCCCCCAAACCACCCCCCCACACACCCACCTTGCAGCGAATATCTTTATTGATCAGCACGTTCTTCCCTTTGTAGTTAAAGATCACGTGGACCTTCTTGGTGCCAGGGCCGCAGATGTCAGGACCTGGAGCGGGGGGGCACACGAAGGGTCAGGGAAGGGGGGTTGAGACCACCCTGAAATGGGCTAAAAAAAACCAAAATAAAGCAGGAACACCCACCAAACATGATGTTGTACTCGGAGTCGCCGTGCATGTCCTCCTGGTTCAGGCTGGCAGGGAAGAGCTTCACGTAGCCACCGCCACAGTCGATGTTCTGCTCGTGCTTCACCGTGAACTGCACCACCAGCGTCTTGTCACGGTTGCTGAAGGGCTCGAAGCGCGAGGACAGGGCGTAGAACCGGGCGTCCTGGCTCGTCTGGATCCCTGCGCGACGTGGGGTGCGCTGAGCAACGGGGAGGGAACCACACCCCCCCCTCCTCGAGGTCCTCCCCCCACCTGCCACGACCCCACCGGCCCCGCTCACCTTTGTCCTTGTCGGCGTCGCCGTAAAACTTCCCGGCGGTGAGCACGAAGCGCCCGTAGTCGGGTTTGTGCTTGGATTCCACCCACCGGCGGGTCCAGGCGTCTGCGAGGGGGGGGGAGTGTCAGGATCCTGGACTCCTCCAGGAAGGTCCCCCCTGCACCCCCAAAGAGCTCAGGGCTTGGGCAGGTTCCTTGCAGGATGGATTTGGGGTTCTAGGGGGAAGCGAGGTTTCCCCAGAGGCTCCTCTCCATGCGGGTGCTGTGCTCCTCACAATCCTTTTCCTGCTCCTTTCCCCTCTTATCCTGCTCTACCTGCCCAGCTCTGCTCGAGGGCTGCCCCTGAGGTCCCCGACTCTATCCCTCAGGTGACCCCCACCTTTGCTGGCCCAGGGAGACACCCCAGCACCCTCGTCCTCCCTGTCCCGACACCCACTCACTCCCCACACGTGAGGAGCGGCCTCCTGCCATCCCCTGTCACCTCAGAGAGCACGGGGCCTGTGCTCCCCCCCATTCTCTGCCCTCACAGAACACAGAAAAATCCCTTCCTTTTTCCCCCTTAGAGATCACAGGAGGGTCCCCCCGATTCTCTCCTCATAGTATAGAGAAAGGTCCCCCCGTTCTTTCCTTAAATCACTCCATTGTCCCCTCACAAAACACAGGGAGAGGGGGGACACACACGCAATTCTCTTCCCTCAGAAAATACATGGGAGCAGCCCCTTTCTCCCCTCAAAAGTCATAGGGGGTGCTACCATTCTCTCCTCTCACAGATTACAGGAGGATCCCCCCATTTTCCCCTCAGAAAAGAGGGGGTGATCCCTCCATTCTCTCCCCTCACAAAACACAAGAGGGTCCTCCCATCCTGTCTCCCCTCAGACGCCCCCCAGCCTCCTCAGGCACCGCCCCCCCAAGCCCTTAACCTCAGGAGCCCCCCCCTCAGGCCCCGCCCTCAGGGACCCCCGCCCGGCCCCTCCCTCACCTCCATCCCCGAACTCCTCGCGGAAGAACTGGGTGGGGCCGGCGGCCGCCAGGAGGGCTCCGAGAAGGACGGGGGCGAGGACGCTGAGGGGGCTCATGGCGAGGGATCAGGGCACACTCGCTCCGTCCGTCCCGGCCCGGCGCCGCCCGGCACTGCGGAGGGGGGAGGAGGTGCCGCGGCTTTTTATATGCCCGCCGCCCCTCGCCCCGCCTCCGCCGCGGTGCCATTGGCCCGAGCCCGCGCGCGGCCCTCTCCCATTGGCCGCCCGCCCGCCCGCCGGCGGCGACGGCGCCCCCGAACGTTGGCGTCCCAGATGGCCGCTTCCCATTGGCTGAGCGCGGAGGCCAATGAGGAGCGACCACGCGTTCGGAGGGAGACGCCCCCCCGCCCCCTGCCTCGCTCCGGGGGTCACGTGGGGCACGCGCTCTTAAAGGGACAGGCCTGGGAGTGGAGGGGGGGAAAGAAATTGAAGGGGAAATTGCGAATATGGGGAGGGAGCACTGGAGACGCGGGGTATGGGAGTCTCCTACTCGTCTTTGCCTTTGTACAGCGCCGTGAAAGGGTGATGATGTCATTGGTTAAGTGATGGTACAGCAGGTGTGAACACAAGGAAGGTGAACCCAGGCTGCGGGTCTCTAATGAAGGTCTGGACTGTAACAGCCCGCTGGGGTCCGTGGTGGAGCCACTTCGCACCTCATGATGTCATTGTGCAGCCTCGGGATGTCACGGCGCCCCCCTGCAGCCACCTGTGCCACCACGCCACACTCAACATGGCGCCCACCACGCTTAGCACGGGGTCTGCGCCACACCCAAGATGGTGAATACGCCGCTCCCTCCTCCAGGTGTGGCAGAGGCACTTCCGGCAGACCCGAGAGCACTTCCGGCGGCTCCGGGCTCACTTCCGGCCATGGCGCCCAGCGTGGCTGAGCGGCTCCTGGAGCGGCTGGACCAGGCCGGGGCTTCTGGGGGGCTCTGCAGCATCGAGGCCGCCGCCGAGCTCGGAGTCGACCACCAGACGCTCGTGGGCGCCGTCAAGAGCCTGCAGGCGCTGGGCGAGGTGCGGGCACCGGGGCCGGGGCGCGGGGGAGCCCCCGGGAGCCGCTGGCATTGCTGATCCCGGTGCCGCTGCAGGTGATCGAGGCGGAGGCGCGGACGGCAACGCGATGGGAGCTGAGCCCCGAGGGCGAGGAGGTGCTGCGGGACGGCAGCCCCGAGGTGCGGCTGTTCCGGAGCCTCCCCGAGGAGGGGCTGCCCCAGGGCGAGGCCATGGTGGGTACCGGGGGCACCGGAGGGAGGGGAACCGGCGGTGGGCTCCGCCTCACTCGTTCCGCTGTGTCCCCGCAGAAGCTGCCCGGAGGCTCCTTGGGCTTCAGCAAGGCCATGGCCAACAAGTGGGTGCGCCTGGATAAGGGAGCGCCCGGCGGTCCCCGCGTTCTGCGCGCCGTGAGTGGCCCGGAGGGAACGGGCGGGGGTCCCCGAGAACTGGGAGTGTCCTGAGGAGGGGTCTGGGGGTCTCCGGTAACCGAGAATGTCCCGGGGGGGGATGTCGAGGGTCCCTGTTGGGCTGTGCCCAGCCCTGGGGTCTCCCCGTGCCCCCCCAGGTGCCCTCGGTGCAGGACACGGTGCAGGAACACCTGGGGCAGGTGAGGACGGGAGGGGCCCAGGCCCTGCCCGAGCGGGACCGCACGGAGCTCAAGAGGAGGAAACTGCTCCTGGAAACGTGAGTGGGGCAAAATAAATTGACAAATTAATAAATTAATATTTATTGCTGCTAAATTGCGTAATTCTATTCATTAATCAGTGCTTTGTTCCCCATTTGGTTGTTGATTTATCGGGTTTCATTTTAGCTTCATCCATACTCTTTAGTCCTTTTGTTATCTGTTGGTCGGGCAGGGAATATCCAAATTTCCGGGTTTTGGTTTTTCCCGGTATTTTCTGATTATTCTGTCCTTGAAAGGCCATAAATTTAAAGCCCCAGCTGCCCCATTTTCAAACCCTTTTGGTTTTGTTTACTGCAGTTTGTCCCAGCAAAACCAACCTTTGAATGATTTAACCGTGCAACGAGAGGCTCCTTGCCTTGACAAATACAAATCCCTGAGTTGACCGTTAGTGGAATTAGCGTTAATTAAATCAACCGGCGAAGAATTAGCCGGGGGGCCCTGGGTCGTTCCCAAGGGAATGATGGAATTCCTGCCCCCCCTGCAGGACCCTCAAGTCCTACTGGATCCGCAAAGGCAGCGCCTTCAGCACGGCCGTGGCGCGGCCGGAGACGGAGCTGACCCCGGAGATGATCGCCACGTACGTGTGTCCCCCCAGCCCCCACGACCCCCCAGGACCCTCTGTGAGCTTGGCCTGGCCGTTCCATGGCCCCTGACCCCCTCCTGCAGGGGCTCCTGGCGCCAGCTGCCCTTCAAACCCTACAACTTCTCCTCCCTGGGGCTGCCCCCGGCCTGCGGCCACCTGCACCCCCTGCTCAAGGTGCGCTCGGAGCTGCGCCAGATCTTCCTGGAGATGGGGTGAGTGAGGGGGCCTGGGGGGGGGGCTCAGGGAAGGTGGGGATGGAGCTCTCCCCCCATCCTGAGGTGGAGCTGGCCCCCAGGTTCACGGAGATGCGCACGGATAATTTCGTGGAGAGCTCCTTCTGGAACTTTGACGCGCTCTTCCAGCCGCAGCAGCACCCGGCTCGTGACCAGCACGACACTTTCTTCCTGCTGGGTGAGTGCTGGGGGTGGGGGGGGGGTCACAGGGACCTGCTGACCCCTCCTTGGGACCCCTCTGACCCCCCCCAGAACCCCCTGACCACCCCACACCCCTCTGATCCCTGAAATCCTTCTGACCCTTAAACCCCTCTGACCCCTCTCAAAGTCCCCCCTCACCTTTTTTGCCCCCCCCCCCAGACCCCGCTGAAGCCCCCCAGTTGCCCCCTGGCTACTACACCAAGGTGAAGAAAGTGCACTCGCAGGGAGGCTATGGCTCACAGGGGTGAGACCCCCAACCCCAAGGGCGATTCAGGGGGGGTCCCTTATGTGTCCCCCACCCCCCTGAACCCCCTTTTTGGCCCCCACCAGCTACAGGTACGAGTGGAAGGTGGAGGAGGCACGGAAGAACCTGCTGAGGACCCACACCACATCGGCCAGTGCCCGTGCCCTGTTCCAGCTGGCACGGCAGGTCTGGGGACTTTGGGGGGGTTCTGGGGGCCTCGGCAGGGTCTGAGGGGTTTGGGGGCCTCGGCAGGGTCTGGGGGCGTATGGCCATGAGGGGGAACAGAGGATTTTTTTGGGAGCATTAGCAGGTTTGGGGTGTCAGTGAGATTTGGGGTGGTCAGAGCAGTTCAGGAGTCTCAGCGTCGTTCGGAGGGGTTCAGGAAGCCCAGAGCGATTTGAGGGGGATCAGAGCAGTTGTGGGGCAGTCCGGGGGGGTCCCACCTGCCCCCCCATCCGTGTGTCCTCCCCCCCCCCACCTCAGGAGAAGTTCAGCCCCGTGAAATATTTCTCCATCGACCGCGTGTTCCGCAACGAGAGCCTGGACGCCACGCACCTGGCCGAGTTCCACCAGGTCGAGGGGGTCGTGGCCGACCGGGGGCTCACCCTGGGCCACCTCATGGGCACCCTCCGACAGTTCTTCACCAAGCTGGGTACACGGGGGGCACTGGGGGGGCACCCCGAACCCTTCTGACCCCTCGTGTGCGCCCCCCTGACCCCCCCCCCCCGTGTGCCCCCAGGGATCTCCCAGCTGCGTTTTAAACCCGCCTACAACCCCTACACGGAGCCCAGCATGGAGGTGTTCAGCTACCACGAGGGTGAGGGGGGATCCTGAGGGGGTCCCCATTTACAGCAGGGACGTCTTGGGGGGCTCCTCTTATAGCTGGGGGTCCCCTTAGAGCGAGGTTTGGGGGTGGGGATCAGCCTGACCTGGAGTTCCTCCCCGGAGTGAGGGGAGCACTCTGGGGTTCCAGTATTTGGGGGAGGGGGTCTTTGGGGTGCCCCGTCTCATCCTCGCTTACCCCCCCCCTCGCCCCCCAGGGCTGAAGAAATGGGTGGAGGTGGGAAACTCGGGGGTCTTCCGCCCCGAGCTGCTGCTGCCCATGGGGCTCCCCGAAAACGTCTCTGTCATCGCCTGGGGGCTCTCTCTGGAGCGGTGAGTGGGGGGTCACCTGTGGGGGGGGGACCCCACTGTGGGCCCAGCCCGTCTCCCCCACCCACTAACCCCCCCCCCCCTCCATCGCCCCATCTCCCCCAGACCCACCATGATCAAATACGGCATCAAGAACATCCGGGAGCTCATGGGGCACCGCGTCAACCTGCAGATGGTCTACGACAGCCCCATGTGCCGCCTGGACGTGTGACACACCCCCACACCCCCCGGGGGTCCCCTCTTTTTAGGGAGGGGGTCCCCACCCCCAATAAAGCCCCGTGCTCTGTCGTGCCTGTGTGTGTGTGTGCGTGCTGGGGAAGGGAACCTGTGTGGGGCGGCGCTCGGGGAGAGTTTATTATCACCTCATGGCGTCGCACGGCGTCGGTGAAGCCGAGGCCTTCCCGGGACCCCCCGAGGCCTTCCCGGGACCCCCCGAGGCCTTCCCGGGACCCCCGAGGTTTTCCCGGAGCCTCCCGGGCTCCTCCGGCTCTTCCCGCCTTTCCCTTTTGTGGTCGGCGATTGGCCCGCGCAGCTGCCAATTATGCCCTGGGCCCCCTTAATGCTCCAATCAGCAGCGCCGGGGTGTGAAGGACGGGCGCTGATTGGGCGCCGGCGGTGCCCGCCCAGCAGGCCCCCCGTGAGGGCGGTGTGGTGAGCGGCGGCCGAGGGTCCCGCGATCGGGGCCCCCGCGCCCCCAGCCCACCCCGGCGACCCCGGCCCGGCCCGGGCTTAGTGTCCCCAATCCACCCGCGGGATCCAGCACGGCCTCCGAGACCCCGGCCCGGGTTTAGTGTCCCCAATCCAGCGCCGGTACCTTCATCTGGGCCGGGCCTTGCACCCCCAGCCCATTCCCGGAACCCGGCCTGGGGTCGGGGCTGTACCGGTCCCAACTCGGGCGTCCTTCCCCTGCAGCTCCTCGGGGCCGGGATGTCACGGGAGGAGCCTGAGAGTCCCGAGCCAGAGGCGGCGGCAGGGGACGGCCCCATCTCGGAGGAACTGAGTGGGGATGAATCCCACGGCAAAGACCCGGACAGGTACCGGCTTCACCCTGCGCCGATATTTTGAGTGTAAGTGGAGGAAAAAGAGCGGAGAGAGATGCAACAGCCCGCCAGGCAGTGCGGGGAGGGATGACACAAGTGTCACCACGAGTCACAATGTTAATTAGATGGTAATTATTAATTAACGGGACTGGCAGGGTTGTAGCAGGGCAGAGCCTGGGCCTGTCGCCGTGGATGCGGGACCCTCACAGGGTGCACACCCGTGATGAGGGGTCCCTGTCCCCGTGTAATCCATTCCCGTGACGGGGCAGGGATGTCCCTCACCCTGTCCCCGTGGGGTTTGTGCCCCTCTCAGGGTGATCCCTGACCCCGTGTGACCCATGGCGGGGGTCCCTGTCCCCGTGGGGGTCCATGGGCTGTCCCCCACCCCTCCCCGGTGGGGTGCACACCCCTGACAGAGCGTCCCACGTTCTGGCCCAGGCCGTGTGAGGAGCCAGTGCTGGGCCACCGCTCGTCCCTGTATTTCGCCTCGCTGGATGCCACCATGGAGGGGCTGCAGCGGCGGGCTCGGGACATCTGCAGCCGCCTCGCCGAGAGCCGCCAGGAAGACCAGACGGTGCTGAGCGGCTTCAGGGAGAGCTTCCTGCTGAAGGTAAGCCTGCGAGGTCCCCCTCCTTCCCCCCCGGGGCACGGGGAATCGCGTTATTCCGCCCCGCTTGGTGAGAGAGAAGGGAGACAGAGCCCGGGTGGGGAGGCAGCTGCGGAGCTCAGCCGGGGGGAGCCCCCCGAGCCCCCGCGGGGGTGGCCGCAGCTGCCTCCGGCCCCGCTTCGAGCGGCCCCCGATGTCCCCCCCTTGTCCCCACGCTGCCCTCGCTCCGGACTTCGCTCCCGCCGATGTCTCCGCAGCCGGGAGGGGGGGTCCTGCTGGGGAGGGGTCCCCAGACCCCCTCGCAGATGGCAGCCCGGCCTGGCAGCTGCGGCCCGCGCTGACCCGGCGCTCGGTGGCCACCTCGACCGGCTCTGCGGCTACCGGGGCGCAGCTGGCGGAGGCCGGGCCAGGCCGGGAGCGGTGCCAGAGCAGGAGGGCGCAGCTGCCCCCCCGGCCCCGGGGACGGCGGCCGTGCCAGCACCGGGACGAGCCGCGGCCCCGCTCGGGCAGGTCTCAGAGCTGACGGAGCAGCTGGAGGAGCAGCTCTTCCACTCGTACGGCTTCCACAACAAGCTGATCCAGCAGCGGCTGCAGGAGCTGGACGAGGTGATGGAACGTGTGGAGGAGGTGCAGGCCGAGCTGCGCTGCATCTGCTGCGCCGTAGAGGCGGCTTATCAGGATCTCTGCCTGCAGCCCGAGGCCTGAGGGCACCCCCTGACCTGAGCAGGACCCCCCCCTCCCAAAACCCACGAGACCGCAGGGCTGTGCCGGGCCAAAGGAGGATTTTGGCCCCAAAGAGCTTTTTTGTTGCTGTTGCTGTTGGTGGTTGGAACAAATAAAGGGCTGAAGCCGGCCCAAAAGCTGAACGTGGGGGGGGGGGGCTGTGCTGGGCTGGGACCCCCCCGAGGGCAGCGCTGGGTCCTGGCAGGTTAATTAACGCTGACGAAGCAGGGCTGGCATGGACGGGGCTGTCCCACCGTTTATTGGCCACGGGGATGGCGAAGGCACCGGGCACGGGGGCCAGCACCAGTGGGGTTCCCTGAGTGACCCCGAGTCCTGTCGGTGACCCCGAGTCCCGTCAATGACACGAGATGTGCTTGGTGACACCGGGTCCAGCCAGTGACGCAAGATTTGGTTGGGGTGACGCCGAGTCCCGTTGGTGCCAGGAGGTCCCATCGGTGACACCGGCTCCTGTCAGTGACACTGGGTCCCTTCTGGGGACACTGGGTCCAGTCAGCACCGCCATCACCTCTTCACGAGGAGCAGACCCAGTCCCCACCAGTGCCACCACGCTGCTGTGTCCCCACTACGTCCCCTTTGGCGGGGCAAAGGCCTGGATGCCGGTGATGGCGCGGCCCAGGATCAGCGCGTGGATGTCGTGGGTGCCTGCAGGATCACCACACACACACACAGACCCCTCAGTGTGAACCCCAAAAACCCCCCGGGGAACGCCCCCGCCCCCCTCCCCACCTTACCCTCGTAGGTGTTGACGGCCTCGAGGTTCATGAGGTGCCGGATGACGTGGAACTCGTCGCAGATGCCGTTGCCCCCCAGCATGTCCCGCGCGTCCCTCGCGATGGCCAGCGCCTTCCCGCACGAGTTCCGCTTCAGCATCGACACCATCTCGGGGGCGGCCCTGCGGGGGGACACGGACAGGGACGCACTGACCCCCTCCGGGACCACCCCCCGGCCACCCCTGGGGACAGTGCCACCCACTTTCCCTCGTCCTTGAGGCGGCCGAGGCGCAGGCAGGCGTGCAGCCCCAGCGTGATCTCCGTCATCATGTCCGCCAGCTTCTTCTGCACCAGCTGGTTCCGGGCCAGCGGGCCCCCGAACTGCTTCCTGCGGGCCGGAGGAGGGGGGCAGTGAGGTTTGGGGGAGCTGAGGAGTGCTGAGACCCACCCCCCCCACCACCCCCAAAGCGCCCCCAGACCCCATTACCTGTCGAGCACGTATTGCCTCGCAGTCTCCAGACAGGCCTCGGCAGCGCCCAGCGCGCCCCAGGCGATGCCGTAACGCGCCTGGGTCAGGCACCCAAAGGGGCCCTGGGGGACAGGGGGGTGTCATTGGGACACCCCCAATCCCACCAGGACCCTCCCCAGGACCCCCTGGCTCGCCCCCTTACCGACAGCCCCTCGGCTTTAGGCAGCACGTTCTCCTCAGGCACCTCCACGTCGTCCAGGACGATCATCCCGGTGGTGGAGGCACGCAGGGAGAACTTGCCCTCGATTTTGGGGGTGCTGAGCCCGGGGGTCCCACGCTCCACCAGGAACCCCCGGACCCGCCCGTCCTCCTCACACCTGGCCCACACCACGCACAGGTCGGCTATGGGTGAATTGGTGATCCTGGGGAGTTTGGAGTGGGGTCAAGGAGGAGCTCTGGGGTTCCCCCGTGTCCCCCTCACCCCAATTTCGAGGCTCACCAGGTCTTGGACCCGCGCAGGGTGTAGGTCTTGGCGCTGGGGTTGTGCCGTGCCCGCGTCTCCATCCGCCCCGGGTCGCTCCCGTGGTTGGGCTCCGTCAGCCCAAAGCACCCCACAATCTCCCCTCGAGCTGGGGAGGGGGTGTCAGGGCCACGCCGAGCTGCCCCCCTGACCCCCAACCACCCCATCACTCCCCTCTCCTCCCCACAGACCCCCCCCCAAACCCGCGCCATTCCCCGTGCCGGGGGTCTCACCCAGGCGGGGCAGGTACCGCTCTCGCTGGGCGGGGGTCCCGTAGGCCCACAGGGGGTACATGACGAGGGAGGACTGCACGCTGAGCACGGAGCGGTAGCTGCTGTCCACCCTCTCCAGCTCGCGGGTCACCAGCCCGTAGCCCACCGACGTGGTGCCCGCACAGCCGTACCCTGCGGTGACCACCCCACCCCGGCGTCAGCCATGGTCACTTTGGGACCCCCCCGGGGTGTCCTCAAAATCCCGGTGTCACGTAGGAACCCCCCCCCCAGACACACAACCCCACCCTGGTGAGTGTGATCCCTCAAAACCCCCAGACACGGCCCCCAGGAGCCCCCCAGGGTTACCCCAAAACTGTCCCCAGGAGCCCCCCAGTGTGACCCCACTGTGCCCCCAAACCCCATCCCTGAGCCCCCCAATGCCCCCCCGGATTCATCCCCCACCTCAGCCCCCCAATAATCCCCTCAGGAGCCCCAGGGGGAGGCCCTCACCACCCCCACCCCCTCTTTGTGTCCTCAAATCGCCCCCCCCGGGGGTCCTGATGGCCCCTCCTCACCTTGAAGGGTGGGGCCCAGCAGCCCCAGTTCTCCCAGTTCAGTCACGATCTCCCGGTCAAAGACTGGAGGGGGGGGCAAGGTGCAGGTGAGGAGGGGTCGAGCTGAGGAGGGGGGGACCCCTGAGGGGGAATTTGGGGGTCCCCCACACCCCCGCCCACACCTTGGGACTGCGGGAGGGAAAGTGGAGACAGAATTTGGGGGGTGTTGGAGGAATTTTGGGGAAGACCGGGAGGGGTCAGGCTGTACCGGGGAGGGTCAGGGGGTACCGGGGAGGGGTCAGGGGGTACCGGGGAGGGGTCGGGGTGTACCGAGGAGGGTCAGGGGGTACCGGGAGGGGTCGGGGTGTATCGGGGTGTGCCGGGGGGCTGTTTTTGGGGTACCCTCGTGGCGGTTGGCCTGCAGCACGCGGGGCAGGAGCCTTTCCTGGCAGTATTTGCGCGTCGTGTCCCGCAGCAGCCGCTCCTCGGAGCTCAGCAGCCCCTCCAGCCCCAGCGGGTCCTGCCAGTCGAAGGTGGGGGCAACTGGGGAGGGCAAGGGGGCAACCCCGGGGGGGGGTCAGCAGCGGGGTCCCGCCACGTCGCGGGATTTGTGGGGCCCCGTCTCCCCCCTGTCCACTCACCCTGTGCGGTGCCTCGCCACCGGACACCGCTCCGAGCCAGGCGCAACAGGGGGGGGGCCAAACGCAGCGCCATGAGGGGGCTGGGGGGGGGACACAGGAAAATCAGGGACCCCCCGGTTCTCACCCAGGGATCCTCAATTCCCGCCGGACACCCCCCCCTTTAAACCCCCAATTCAAACCACAGACCTCCCTTGCGCCCCCAAGGCCTCCCAAAGACCCCTCGAGTGATCCCCAACACCCCAAAACCCCCCAGACGCGTCCCAAGCCCCCCCCCACAGCCGGTCCCGACCCTCCCCGGTGCCCCCCCGGTGCCCCCCGCTGCCCCCGGACCGTTCGGGCACAGCGGCAGCGAACGGACCCGGTGGAGCCGTGACGTCACGGGGGGTGGGGGGGGCGTGCCGGGGGCGTGCCGGGGAAACACCGGAATTAACCCGCGAGTGTCCGGGCTGGGGGGCGGTGACACCCCCCCCCAAATAACCCCGGGCTGCTCCTCGGGGATTGTGCGACCACCAAATCATCAGCGGGAGGGTCCGAAGGGCTGCGGGACCCCCAAATCTCCACCCCCCCACCCCTCTCCCGGTGTCCCCACCGAACGAGAGCCGGGGGTCGGTGCTGTACAGCCTTTATTGGTCCCCGGGACCCCCCCGGCCCCCCCTGTCCCGGGGGGGGGCGTTTGCATAGCGAGAACGGGGGGGGGGGGGGGGGGAATGGGGGGGGGGAAGGGGAGCGTGATGATGTCACGGAGGGGGTGGTGATGTCACCTGCTTGGTGTGACGTCAGCACCGGGTTGAAACCGGGCGTAGCCGCTCTCTATCCCCTCCGGTTGTCACTGCAGCTGTGACATCACGGCCCCTCACACCTCCCGTGACGTCACAGCTGTGACGTCACCGCTCGAATGCCACCGGTGATGCCACAGCCGTGACATCACGCTCCGTCCCCTTCCCCGAGTGACATCAGAGCAGCGCCCGTGCCCCTCCGGTGACATCGGTGCCGTGACGTCATCACCGCTTTGACGTCATCACCGGGAGCCAGAACCGGGGGCAAACGGGAGACCGGGGGGGGGGGGGGGGGGGAGAGGGGCATCACCCTGGGGAGGGGGGGGGCTTGTCCGGGTCGATGACATCACACCGGGGGGGGTGCCGGGTCGGTGACGTCACACGGGAGAGTGTGTCACAGTATTAACCCTTCGCGTACGCGGGGAGGGGCCGGGGGGGGGCTGCGACCCCCGCATGCCTGGGGGTCCCGGGGTTCCCCCCTATTTACAGCCGGGGGTTGGGGGGGTTTGGGTGAAGCTCAGCGCCCGGGGGGTCCCGCAGCGCTCCGGGGGTCCCCGGGGGTCGCACCGGGCCCCACCACCACAATGGGCACCGGGGGCCCCCCCGGCGCCGCCCCCGCTCCGCGCTCGTGCTCCTGCACCGGGCTGAGCGCTTTGGGGGGACCCCGCGCCCCCCGCTCCGCTTCCTCCGGTCCCGGGGGGGGCGGCTCGGCCCCGGGGGGGCCCCCCAGCAGCAGCGGCAGCTCCTGCCGGCCCAGGCGGCGGGCGGGGGGCGCGGGAGGCGGCGGCTCGGCCGGGCCCTCCCCGTCCCACTCGGCCAAACTCTGCAGCGGCGGCTCGGCCGGGAAGTCCTTTCGGGGGGGCTCCAGGCCCAGCTTGCGGGGGGGCCCCGGCGCCGCCTTCTCGGGGAGCCCGCGGCGGGCGAGGCGCGGCGATTCGGCGGCCTTGGGGTGCAGCTTGGCGGGGAAGGCGGGCGGGGAGGCGGCGGGCGGCGACGGAGTGTGGGCGAGCGGCGACAGCGGGATGCTGCCGGCGGAGCGGCACCGAGCCGCCCGGTACTGCCGCTGCAGCTTCGGCGACAGCCCCTGCAGCGAGCTCGGCCGCAGGTGCGGCCCCGCCGGCGACGGCGGAGCGCTGGAACCGGGCGAGCTGCTGGGCGGGGAGGCCCCTGCGCGGAACCGGGGTCAGCAGCGCTGGGGGCACCGGGAGCGCCAGAGCCCAGCCCGGTGCCCAAACCCCCTCCCCTTCTCCCGGTACCGTCCCCCACCTCCCCCGTGGCCCCGCCCCCTCCTCCCGTGGCCCCGCCCCCTCCCCCCGTGGCCCCGCCCCCGTACCGGGGTCGCGCGCCCGCGCGTGCGTGGGGGAGGCGGGCAGCGAGTCGGAGGAGGAGAGCGAGCGGCTCAGTGACGTCAGCGAGCGGCTCGTGTGCAGCAGCGAGGCCTGGCGGGCGAGGTGCCGGAACAGCGCGCTGCGCCGCCTAGCGGGCGGGAGGACCGTCACACCCCGCCGCCGCTCCCTCCCTCCCTCCCTGTCCCCAAAACAGCGCCCCCGGTGTCGCCGCTGTCGCCGTGCCCACCTCTCGTGGCCGCTCCCGGTGCCCCCCCGGCGGTTCCTCCGGGCCATCTTGGCGCGGGCGCTGCGGCGCCGCGCGGGGCCCAGGCGGATCGAGGTGTTCTCCAGCGGTGTCGTTGTCACCAGCACCTTCGTCCCGCTCTGGGTGACAGCGGGTCACGGGCACGGCCAACCCCCCCGGTGCCCACCCCCTCACCAGGATTCATGGCTGACCTGCCATGACCCCCCCCCCCCAACCTTTACGACCCCCCGACCACCACCACGACCCCCGCAAAACCCCCGGTGCCCCCCACCTTGAGGATGAGCTCCACGACCTCGGTGTGCACCAGCCCGTGCACCGGCTCCCCGTTCACGTGCGTGATGAGATCCCCGGCGCACAGCCCGGCCTCCTGCGCGGGGCCCCCCTCCTCCACGTGCTGCCCCCCAAAAACGGCGTCACCCACGGTGCACTGCCCACGTGACACCCCGGACCCCCCCCCGTACTCCCCAAAACAGAGTTACCCAAAATTGCCACACCCCAGGTCCCCCAAACGTCCACCCGTGTCCCCCCACCCAAATGACGTGACAAGCGCTGCCACCCCCAATAAAAACCCTGTCCCCAATGTCCCCAAGCCCCGCTTTGTCCCCGTGTCACCCCCATGTCCCCAAGCCCCCTCCAATCCCCCCTTATCCCTGTCCCTGACGAGCCCCGGGCGTGGCGACCCTTCCCAAAACTCCTCTGCCCCCCCCCTTGTCCCCGCCACGTGTCCCCAGGTGTCCCTGACCCAGACGACGTGGTGCACGCTGTACACGTCGCTGTCGCCCAGGTAGACGCGGATGGCCCGGAGGGTGAAGCCGAATTTCTTGCCGGGCCGGGGGATGGCGATGGGCGAGCGGGGCGGGGCGGCCACGGCCGGGGCCAGCTCCCGGCCCGGCGACGAGTCCCGAGACGAGGGGTCCGACGACAGCGACCGCGGGGACATTGGGCTGCCCAGGGGGGACGAGCCGGGCGCCTCCCCTGCGCCCCCAGACCCCGCTGACCGCCACCCAAAAATCCTCCCGGGACAACCCCGGACCCTCCCCAGGAACCAGGGACACCCCACCCGTGGGACTGAGGGTCCCACCACCCACGAAAACCCCACGGGAGACCCCCCAAAACTTCCCACGGGAAGTTCTCTCACCCTGCCGGGGAGCAGGGACACCCCACCCGTGGGACTGGGGGTCCCACCACGCACGCAGACCCCCCCCATGAGAGACCCCAAACCCACGGGATCGGGGATCCCAACACCCACAGAAACCCCCGAGACCCCCCCCCCCCAACCTCCCCCTCCCGTGGGGGACCCAGAGGGTGAAGGGGCGCCTGAGTGCTTTGGGTGCTTTGGGGAGGGTCCTTTAGGGGGGTCTTGGGAGGATTTGGGGTCCCTCGGAGGAGGAGATCCCTGGGAATGGGGGCGGAGGGTGCCCGGAGGATTTGGGGTCCCTGGGGAGGGTCCCGGGGGTGTCACCCACCGCTGGGGATGATGACGGACAGCGCGGTGGCCGACGCCGACTTGGTGACCTTGCCGGGGGCTCGGGGGCTGCGCTTGTCGCCCCCTCCCTCGGCCGGGGCCACCCCCGGGTGCCGCGGTCGCCGCAGCCCCAGCTCGGTGCGGGGCGGGGGCAGCTCCCCGGCCCGGGGCGCTCGCTCCGCTGCGGAGGAAATGAGGTGAGGGTGGGTGGGGCACACCTGGGAGACCCCTCCCCACCTTCCCAGGACGCACCTGGCTCCTCGCTGGCTCCATCCGGGGGTCCCTCGCGCCCCCCGTTGCGGGGGCACGGCCGCTCCTCGGGCGGGGTGGGACCGGGGCGCGCCGGTTCCAGCAGAGCCGAGAAGCGGCGGCGGGCGCCCGGGGGGGGGCTGCCCTCACCCTCGGCGGGGGCCCCCTCACCTGCCGAGCGGTGCTTCCTGCGGGGACACGGGTGGTGGGGATGGGGGTGACCCCTGCGCCGCCCAGGACCCCGCCCAGGACCCCGCCCAGGTGCGTACAGCTCAGGTGATCCCGTTCTCCAGCCGCGCTCGCGGGTGAAGCCGTCGCGTCTCCCCTCGTCCCGCGGGCGCCCTTTGGGCTTCGGCTCCTGCGAGAGCTGCTCCAGGCTGCTGTACACCTGTGGGAGCGCACCTGCTCACACCTGCTCACACCTGGGCACACCCACCATCAGAGCACACTCCCACGAGACCATCCCAGGCTTCCAGATCCCCAAATTCCCATCACCTGCGTCCCCCCCGCTCATCCGTCCCACACCTGTGCCCCATCCCAACCCCACCTTGCTGAAGCGAGGAGAGCAGGACGAGAACTGCCGGATCTCCACGGGCTCGTCCTCCGTCGTGTCCTCGTCCTCGTACGACGTCACGTGGGGGTACCTGTCCGACCGTGCTGGGGGGCGAGGGGACAGGTGTGTGTCCCTCAGGGGAGGGGAGGGGGAAAGGAACCCCCAAGAAAGCCCTGGGGGGGTCCTGAGGGGGGCCCAGGGCGGTGCCGGGGTGGGTTTTGGGGGGGGGTCCCGGGGGTCTCTCACTGTCGAAGTAGCTCGTGTCCTCCTCGGACTCCAGGTGTGGCACGAACTCGGCTTTTTGCCGCAGCAGCCCCGTCCAGTCGAGCGTGGCGAAGAAGCCGTGAGCCTTCACCTCCTGAGCCCCCCCTGCGCACCAGCACCGGCTCAGGGGGGTCCTGGGGGTGTCTGGGGGGTCCCAGGGGGTCCTGGGGGTGTCTGGGGGGTCTCACCTGCCCCGAGGCGCCGCAGAGGGTCGGGCTGCAGCAGGCAGGAGATGAGGTGCTGAGCGTCCGGGGGCAGCGCCTCGTCCCCCTCCGGCCACAGGATCTCGTCTGGCACGGGGTGGGGGGACAGGTGAGGAGAGACCCCCGCACCTGGGATCACCTGTGCTGTCCCCGTGTCCCCACACTGACCTGCTCTGTGTGTCCCCGTGTCCCCCACGTCCCCGTCCTGCCACACCCGTGTGTCCCCCCCCCCCATCGTGTCCCCACGGGCCGTACCTGAGATCACCTGCCCGAAGAGCTCCTCGGGGGTGTCCCCGAAGAAGGGGACGCAGCCCACCAGGAACTCGTAGAGGACGATGCCCATGGCCCACCAGTCCACGGGCTTCCCGTAGCCCTGGCGCAGGATCACCTCGGGCGCGATGTACTCGGGGGTGCCGCACACCTGGGGACAGGTGAGCTCAGCACGGAACCGCTGGGGACACACCCCGCTCCCCTGGCCCTGCTCCACCTCACACCCGGGCACACCTGGGCACACCTGGGCACACCCACCTGCTTGTCGCGGAACTCCCGCGCGTCCTTCTCCATGTGCCCCTCGTACAGGTTGGTCGTGAGGCTCATCAGCCCCATCTTGGAGAGCCCGAAATCCGTCAGCTTCACGTGGCCCAGCGAGGTGATGAGGAGGCTGCGAGGGGACAGCGCAGGTGAGCGGGGCTGGGCCCAGGTGAGCGGGGCGGGGCCCAGGTGCGTTCCCCCCGTGGCCCCGGGCGCACTTGTCGGGTTTGAGGTCGCGGTGCACGATGCCGTAGGTGTGCAGGTACTCCAGCGCCAGCACCGTCTCGGCGAAGTAGAGCCGGGCCAGCTCCAGGGGCAACGCCCCGATGTGCTTGAGCAGGGTGGCGCAGTCCCCACCTGGGGACAGGTACGGGGGGGACAGAGGGGATGGGGCATGGGGGGAGACATGAGCACAGGGAGGGGGGCGTGGGGACAGCCGTTATCACAGTACTCAGCCCCCATATCGCGACATCCCCCCCCCATATCGCGACCCCCTGCCCACCTTCCACGTACTCCATGACCATGCAGAGGTGCCGGCGGGTCTGGAAGGAGCAGAACATGCTGACCACGAAGGGGTTCTCGGCGAAGGTGAGGATGTCGCGCTCCACGAAGGCCTGGTGCACCTGGTTCCGCAGCAGCAGGTTCTGCTTGTTGATTTTCTTCATGGCGAAGCGCTGCCGCGTGGCCGTGTGCCGCACCAGGTACACCGCGCTGCGGGGGGCACGGCGTCACCCGGGAGCCCCAAAAAACAGGGACACCCCAAAAACAGGGACACCCCAAAAACAGGGAATCCTCAAAAACAGGGACACCCAAAAACAGGAACACCCCAAAGCCAGGGAATCCTCAAAACCAAGGAACCCACAGAACAGCGACCCCAAAAACCCAAGGACACCCAAAACCCAGGGAACCCCAAAGCCAGGGAATCCACAGAACAGGGATCCCAAAACCCAGGGAACCCCCAAAAACCAGGGAACCCCCTAGACAGGGACACCCCAGACCCCCAAATCATGAACCCCAAAACCCAGGGAACCCCCAAATCATGGACCCCCAAACCCGGAGCCCCCTCACCCGTAGGCGCCGTTGCTGATGAGTTTGATGGTCTCGAAGTCGCTCTCACCTGGCTGCTCTTTGGGTCTGGGGGCGGCGGCGGCGCGGCCCTGGGGGGTGGGGGGGGGGGACAGGTGACACGGAGGGGACAGGAGGGGACACGGGGATGGCACGGGGGGGACACGGGGGGGCTCGGTGCCCACCTCAGCCCCGTCCTCGGGGTCCGGAGTGTTGGTGCCGCTGCTGTCGGGGTCCTCCAGGTGTAGCATGTCTGGGGGGACACGGGGGGGTCACAGGTGTGTGTGTGGGGGGGGTCACAGGTGTGTGTGTGGGGACACGGGGGGGATCACAGGTGTGTCCCCTCCATACCTGCCTGTGTGTCCCCACCATGTCCCAAACTCTCCACTCCACCCCTGTCCCCTCACCTGTCCCCCCGTACCTGTGCGTCCCCCCCGGGCCCGGCCCAGCTGTCTCAGCAGGTACCGGGGGGTGTCGGCCCTCAGTGGCCCCTCGGCCCGGCCCGTGGTGGCCGCCAGCAGCTGGGACAGCCCGGCAGGGTCAAACTCCTGTGGGGAGGGGACACAGGGGAGTGAGGGGGGGACACAGGTGAGGTGACACAGGTGAGTGGGGGGGGACAGGTGCGGGCACTCACCAGGCACTCGAGCAGCCGCGCCGGGCGGGAGATGATGATGAGGAGCCTCTTGACCAGCTGGGTGATGAAGGCCACCTCCTCTGACTCGGAGCGCTCGTAGGCCTGGGGGGACACGGGGGGGGACACGGGGGGGGGGGGGTCAGGGGGCGTTTGGGGGGTGTCGAGCCCCCCTCAGACCCCGTCAGTCCCGGCTGAGTCCTTGGCTCCCACTGGGTCCTGTTGGGTCCCATTGGGTCCTATTGGGTCCCTTTGGATCCCACTGAGTTCTGTTGGGTCCCGTTGATCCCATTGGTCCCTGTTGGCCCCCATTGGCCCCGCTGTGTCCTGCTGGCCCCCCCCATGCCCCCGTGGCCGGTGGTGGCCCCCCCATGCCCCCGTGGCCCCCGCTGGCCCCCCCATGCCCCCGTGGCCCCCACTGGCCCCCCCATCCCCCAGTGGCCCGTGGTGGCCCCCCCATGCCCCCGTGGCCCGTGGTGGCCCCCCCATGCCCCCGTGGCCCCCGGTGGCCCCCCCATGCCCCCGTGGTGGCCCCCGGGCTCGCTCACGTCCTGCAGCAGCCTCTCCATGTTCTCCTGCAGCTCACAGAAGTAGCCGGCCGTGATGAGGCCGTGCCGGGCCTTGGCCAGGCAGTCCCGGGCCAGCTCCACCAGCTGGTGCTGGATGAAGCTCAGGGCCCCGTCGGCCAGAGGGGTCCCCCCGGGGCCACAGCCCCGCACAAACTCCTCCAGGCGCTCCTGCATCTGCGCCGTGGCCTGCGGGACCCAGGGACCCCATAACTCACCCCATGGACCCCATCACTGACCCCATCACTGACCCCATGGACCCCATCACTGACCCCATCACTGACCCCATCACTGACCCCGTCACTGACCCCGTCACTGACCCCGTCACTGACCCCATCACTGACCCCATCACTGACCCCATGGACCCCGTCACTGACCCCATCACTGACCCCATCACTGACCCCATCACTGACCCCATGGACCCCATAACTGACCCCATGGACCCCGTCACTGACCCCATCACTGACCCCATCACTGACCCCATCACTGACCCCATCACTGACCCCATGGACCCCTTAACTGACCCCTTAACTGACCCCATGGACCCCATCACTGACCCCATCACTGACCCCATCACTGACCCCAGGGACCCTGCCACTGACCCCATACCCCATCACTGACCCCATGGACCCCTTAACTGACCCCATGGACCCTTAACTGACCCCATAACTCACCCCATGGACCCCATAACTCACCCCATGGACCCCATCACTGACCCCATCACTGACCCCGTCACTGACCCCGTCACTGACCCCGTCACTGACCCCATCACTGACCCCATGGACCCCATCACTGACCCCGTCACTGACCCCGTCACTGACCCCATCACTGACCCCAGGGGACCCCGTCACTGCCCCCATCACTGCCCCCATCACTGCCCCCATCACTGACCCCAGGGACCCCCGTCACTGACCCCATGGCCACCCCATGGCCACACGGACCCCATAACCAACCTCGTGGCCACCCACACAGCCCCCCCATAGCCGCCCCCAGCCCCACCTTGGGGAACCTCTCCTTGTACACGTGGTTCATCATCACGATCTCGTTGTCGTGGGACGAGGGCGAGCGCCCAGGGCTGGGGACAGGGGGGGCACAGCTGGCAACCCCAGAGACCCCACCCCCCCAAAACCCCCTCCTCTGGCACCCCCAGATATCCCACCCCCCCCCAAACCCCCTCCTCTGGCACCCCCAGATATCCCACCCCCCCCAAAACCCCCTCCTCTGGCACCCCAGATATCCCACCCCCCCCAAAACCCCCTCCTCTGGCACCCCCAGGACCCCCCCCCCCATGGCCACGGTGTCACCCCATTGTCCCCTCGAGTCGCTCTGGGTGACCCCCAAATCCCGGCCCCTCCCTAAACCCAGAGTGTCCCCCAGCCCCGCAGTGACTCCCCAAATCCCACCCAAATCATCCCCAAATTTCCCCCAAATCCCACCCAAATCATCCCCAAATTTCTCCCCAAATCCCACCCAAATTTCCCACCCAAATTCCCCCCCAGATCCCCGCGTCCCCCTCATCTCCCGGGGGTCTCGGGGCCCACCTGAGGCTGCGGGAGCGGGTCGGGGGGCGGGTCCCCCCCGGGCCCCCCCATCCTCCTCGGCCAAGCTTTCGGAGCTGCCGAAATGTCGCGACAGGAACCGCAGCTCCTCGGCCGTGGGCTGCGCCGGCAGCTGGTGCAGCCGCTCCTGCGACGAGCACGAGGACTGCGCGCCCGCGTCACCCCCGGGACCCCCGAAACCACCCCCAAAATCAACCCCGGGACCCCCAAAACCACCCCGGGACCCCCGAAACCACCCCCAAAATCAACCCCGGGACCCCCAAAAACACCCCGGGACCCCCAAAACCACCCCCAAAATTAACCCCGGGACCCCAAAACCACCTCGGGGACCCCCAAAACCACCCCCGGGACCCCCAAAACCACCCCCAAAATCAACCCCGGGACCCCCAAAACCACCCCAGGACCCCAAACCACCCCAAAATCAACCCCGGGACCCCCCAAAATCACCCCAAAATCACCCCCGGGACCCCCAAAACCACCCCAAAATCACCCCCAAACCCCCCCCGTGCCACCCCAGGTACCCCCCCGGGTCACCCCAAACCCCCCCCCCCCAAACCCGGGGGGATCCCCGCGCCCCCCGACTCACCGAGACGGTGGAGCTGGGGGTGTTGGTGCCATAGCCCGAGGATGGCAGCGAGGCCAGCGACCAGCGGCGCCCGTCAGCCCTGGGGGGGCACCGGGGGGGGCTCAGGGGACCCCCGAGCCCCGGACACCCCCCCACCCCCCCCACCCCCCGAACCCCGAAATTCCCGTCCCCCCCCTGCGGACATTGGGGACCCTCCAGGGACATTTGGGACATCTCTGGTATTGGGGACCCCCCCTGGACATTGGGGACCCCCCCCCTTGACCCCAGTGACCCCCTCCGGACCCCAAACCCCCCCCACCCCGGACACTGAAGTTGACCCAGAGACCCCCACTCACCCCCCCCCCCACCTGTCACAGGTGTCCCCAACCTGTGCCCCCCCCCCCGCCGAGACCCCAGGGACCCCCCCCAGATCCCGGGGACCCCCCCGACCCCCCCGACCCCCCCTCACCGGCGGGAGAGGCGAAGGAGAAGTGGGCGGGGGCGCTGGGTGAGAAATTCCGGGGGCTGTCCTGGGGGCTGTTACCTGGGCGGGGTCGCACACAGGTGAGGGTGACGTCACCCCCCACGCCCTGCTAGGCCACGCCCCCATCTCGGGGGGGGTGGGCGTGGCCAAGCGCTTGGACCCACCCCAGGATAAAACCGGGGGGGGGGGGAGGGGGAGAGGGTCCCTACAGGTACCCCCGATTTTGGGGGGGGTGGTCTTGGGGTCCAGAAATTTGGGAAATTTGTTTTTAAGAGTCCCTTTGGGGGGGTTCCTGGGGGGATTTTTGGGGGTACAGGGCCTCGGGGACAATTTGGGACATCAAGGGGGTCGAGGGACATCGCGGGAGGGGGGGTTGGGGACATCGGGGGGGGTTGGGGGGATTTGAGGACACGGGGGAGGGGAGGCGGCATCGGGGGGACTCCGGTGGGGGTGGGGACACCTGTGGGGGTTTGGGGGGTCCCGGGGGTTCCCGGGGGCTCCGGGGTGGGGAGGGGTCTCACCGATGTGTCCGGGCAGCGGCGAGTGGGGCCGCGGGAGGGTGGGGGAGGTGCTGGTCAGGATCAGGCTCTTCCGGTTGCTCGTGCGGCAGCTGGGGGGGGGGGGGGGGTCGGGGGTGGGTGGGGGTCGGGACCCCCCCCCCCCCCCCTCCCCGGAGACCCCTCCTCAAACACCCCCTCCCCCCCCTCCATCCTCATGCTGGGGGAGGGGGGGCACAAACAGCCCCCATCCCCCCCCCCCACCCCAAAATATCGAGGGGCAAGAATTGGGGAGGGGGGGGGGGAGAAACCGGGGGGGGTCGGGGGGGGTGGGTGAGGATGAGGATGGAGGGGGGATGAGGATGAGGATGAGGACGAAGAAGGAAGAGAATGAGGATGGATGCGGGATGAGGATGAGGATGAAGGAGGAAGACGATGAGGATGAGGATGCAGAAGGATGAGGATGAGGATGAGGATGGACACGGAGGATGAGGATGAAGGCTGGGGATGGAGGATGAGGATGAGGATGAAGGCTGGGGATGGAGGGATGGAGGATGAGGATGAGGATGGAGAATGAGGATGAAGGCTGGGGATGGACACGGAGGATGAGGATGAGGATGACGCCCGTGCGGGATGAAGGCCGAAGCCCCCCGGTACCTCTTGGTGCGGCGGAACATTCTGCTGCCCACCGCGATCGGCACCGGGGGGGGTCCGGGGGGGGTTCCGGGGGGTCCGGGGCGGCGGCGGGGCGGGGGGGGGGGGCGGGGGGGGCCGCGGTGGGCTGCAGTGGGCGGGGCCTGGGCGGGGCCTGGGCGGGGTTTGGGGGGGGCGCAGTTTGGGGGTCCGGGGTTTTTTTTTGGGGGGGGGGGTCTCACCTGCTGCTCTTCCGTGGCAGCGGCAAATCCTTCTGGAACAGCGGCACCGGGTGGGGGGGCGGCCCGGAGCCCCCCCGTGACACCGGAGAGACCCCCACCCTCCCCCTCCCCCCCCCCAGCCCGCAGCACCGAGGCCTCCATCCCCCCCTCCCCCCCCCCCCCCCTCCTCCCCCCTCCCCGGTGTCCGAACCCCCCCGGTACCGCAATGCCCCCGGTACCGACCGCGCCCGGAGCGACCTTCCCGGTACCGGGGCTGTGCTGCCCCCCCCCTGCCCGGTACCGCCCTGCGGAACGGCCCGGAGCCCCCGGTACCGATCCAACCCCTCCGGTACCGATCCCGCAGCCCCCGGTACCGATTCCTCCATTTCCCCCCCCCCGGTACCGATCCCGCATCCTCCGGTACCGATTCCCCTCCCGGTACGGACACCTCACTGCCGAACCCCCGGTACCGATTCCCTTGTCCCTCCATGCATTGATCCCCTCCCGGTACCGATCCCCCCCCGGTTCCGATCTCCCCCGGTACCGATTCCCCCATTCCCCATCCCCCGGTACCGATCCCCCCCCCCCCGGTTCCGATCCCCCCCATCCCCTCAATAACAACCCCCCCCCCCACTCTCCGGTACCTGCAGCCGCCGCCGGCGGATCACTCCCGAATCCTCCATGGCTCCGGTCCCGGTTCCGGTCCCGGGGGGGGGGGTCCCGGCTCGTTTCCCCCCCGGTACCCGCAGCCCCCCCCTCCCCCCTCTCAGCCGCCCTCCGCCATCGCCCGGGACCCCCGGGAGGCCCCGCCCAGGCCACGCCCCCCGGCCACGCCCCGGCCACGCCCACCCCCCCGTGGGGTGAAGGGCGCCCCCCAGCGGCGGGGCGGCTCTGCCCGGTACCGGAGCCCCCCCCCCCAAATTCCCCGCTGTCCGCGGTGCTGAACGGCGAGGGGGGAGGGGTCTGCACCCCGCCCCCACCCCCCCCCTTTGTCCTTCAGGGCCCCCAGGACCCCCCCCCCCAGATTCCCCCAAACCCCCCGGAAATGGGGAGAGCGCGGGGGGGGGGGAAATTGGGGTGCTCGGGGACCCCTCCCCACATTAAACCCCCCCCGAATCCCCCCGGGATCGAGGCCACGGCGCTTTCCAGAGCTCAATAACGGGGGGGGGGGGGATTTTGGGGAGGGGGTCCCTTCCCCCTCTCCCCAAAAAAAAAATATTCCAGCCGAGGGGATCCATTTTGGGCCGGCCAAAAAAAACGACAGAGCTCCGTCGGTAGGTAAAAAAAAAAAAAAAAAAAAAAAATTGTGTTTTTTTAAAATTCTTATTATAAAACGAACATCTGGGTTTTGGGGGTGTCCCCGGATTTTGGGGGGGGGGTCACAGCTCGGCCAGGGGTCTCAGGCTGCGCTCCTGGAAGAAGCGGTGGGGGAGGGGCCGGGGGGGCTCCGCGAGAAGAAGGAAAGAACCGAGGGGGGGGGCGCTGGGGTCGTCCGGGGGGTCCTCGTCAGCCCTGGGGGGGGGGGGGGGGGGGGTACAGGAATTTAGGGGGGGGGGTGGGGGACAGAAACATTCCCCCCCCCCCCCCCCATTGCACTGACAGGACCCCCCCCAGTTCCACAGGGACCACCCCGCCTTTGACCCCAGGACCCCCCCAGGACCCCTTTGTGGCCCCCCCACCATTGCACGGGGACCCCCAGGACCCCTCTAGGACCCCCCAGGACCCTCCCAGGCACGGGGACCCCCCTGTGCCCCCCCAGGACCCCCCCCCCACCATTGCACGGGGACCCCCAGGACCCTCCTGTGCCCCCCAGGACCCCCCTGTGCCAGCCCAGGACCCCCCTAGGACCCCCCCCACCATTGCACGGGGACCCCCAGGACCCCCCAGGACCCTCCTGTGCCCCCCAGGACCCCCCTGTGCCAGCCCAGGGACCCCCCTAGGACCCCCCCCACCATTGCACGGGGACCCCCAGGACCCCCCAGGACCCTCCTGTGCCCCCCAGGACCCCCTGTGCCAGCCCAGGACCCCCCCTAGGACCCCCCCCACCATTGCACGGGGACCCCCAGGACCCCCAGGACCCTCCTGTGCCCCCCAGGACCCCCTGTGCCAGCCCAGGACCCCCCTAGGACCCCCCCCACCATTGCACGGGGACCCCCAGGACCCCTCTAGGACCCCCCAGGACCCTCCCAGGCACGGGGACCCCCCTTGTGCCCCCCCAGGGTCCCCCCACCATTGCACAGGGACCCCTCCAGGACCCCCCGTGCCCCCCAGGACCCACCCCACCATTGCACGGAGACCCCCAGGACCCCTCTAGGACCCCCCAGGACCCCCCTGTGCCCTCCAGGACCCCCCAGGACCCCCCCCCCACCATTGCACGGGACCCCCTGTGCCCCCCAGGACACTCTCAGGACCCCCTAGGACCCCCCAGGACCCCCCTGTGCCCCCCAGGACCCCCCCCCACCATTGCACGGGGACCCCCTCTCTCTGCAGCAGCGCCTGGGCCGTGCCCCAGCTGAACCTCACGAGTTGGGGGAACCCAAAAACGGGGTCCAGGTTCCTCCTCAGCCACTCCTTGGTCTTGGGGTCTGCAGGAGGAGGGGATTCAGATTTCGGGACACCCAAAAACTGGGAGCCCCTCCTCAAAATCCTCCCCTCTCCCTCCCCCCCCAGCTCCTACCATTGGGGTACCCGGAGCCGTAATCGCGGTCGGGGTCCCCCAAATCCTCCACGAAATTCCAGTGGAGCACGGCCGGTCCCGGGCGACCTGGGTGGGGAGAAGGGGGTCCGGGGGGGCTCGCAGGGGTTTTGGGGGGGCTCTGAGGGGCTTTGGGGGTTTTGGGGGGGCTCTGAGGGTTTGGGGGAGTTTTAGGGGGTTCAGAGGGGGCTCTGAGGGGTTTTGGGGAGGCTCTAAGGGGGCTCTGAGAGGTTTTGGGGGGGCTCTGAGAGGTTTTGGGGGGCTCTGAGGGGCTTTGGGGGGGCTCTAAGAGGTTTTGGGGGGGCTCTGAGGGGCTTTGGGGGGGATTTGAGGGGCTCTGAGGGGTTTGGAAGAGTTTTAGGGGGTTCAGAGGGGTTTTGGGGGGCTCTGGGGAGGGGGATCAGTCTGGGGGGTGTCGGCGCTCAGAGGGGTCAGTTTTGGGGGTCGCGGGGGGGTCAGTTTGGGGGTCCCGGGGTCAGTTTTTGGGGGTCCGGGGTCAGTTTTTGGGGGGTCAGTGCCCACCTTTGGCACAGATGCTGGCCGCGCTCACCACGGGGTACAGGGCGTCGGCTTTGGGGCGCACGGTGACCCCCAAACCCGGGAACCGCCCCTGCAGCTTGGCTGGTACTTCTCTGCTGGCCCCACCGTGTCCACAAACACCTGGGGGACCCCAAAAAACAGCCCGGGACCCCCAAAATCACCCTGGGACCACCATGGGGTCCCTCAAAATCACCCTGGACCCCCAAAATCACCCTGGGATCCCCCAAACCCACCTGGATTCCCCCCCCAGCACCACCCACGTCACCCAATTTCCCCCAAAACCACCCCAAATTCATCCAAAAAAAAAAAAAAAAAAACCCTGCATCCTCCCCAAAGCCCAGCGAGGGAAACTGAGGCACAGAGGGGAAGAACAAAGCGGGGGCCCCCCCTCCCCACACCTGGGTGGGGCCCCCCAAAAACCCACCTGGGTCACCTGCACGCCCGAATCGAGGGCGAACTGGATGAGCTCCACGGCCGTGTCGTGTGACAGCTGGTTCAGGTTGTACTTGGCCCTGGGGGGAGGCCAGGGGGGCAAATTGGGGACCCCCCCGCCCCTCCCAGCACCCAAAATTTGCCCTGGAGCCCCCGCTAAGCGCCCCAAAAATCTGGGGGGTGGGAGACGGAAAGAGCAGGAGCCAGGATGGGAGGGCCGGGGGTTTGGGGGGGATCCTGGAGGAATTTGGGATTTTTGGAGGGGTTTGGGGGGGTCCCGGGGGGGTCTCACCGCTGCTGCATGCAGGCAGAGATGTGGTCGGGGGGCAGCACCTGCAGCCCCCACCCCACCAAGTCCCCGCAGCCTCCAGGAGCTCAAAGCGCCGCTCCCGCTCGGCCTCCGACAGCGTCTTCGAGTCTGGGGGGACAAAAAGGGTCAGGGACCCCCCCCCGGGACCCCCAAACCAACCCTGGGACCCCCAAATCTCCCCCAAGATTCCTGTGACAACCCCGGACTTCCTTCACCCAACCCAGGACCCCTCCGGAGCCCCCTGACCCCGGACCCTCCGGGGGGGTCTGTGCCCCTTGTTCGGGACCCCCGGGACCCTCCCGGGACCCCCCACCTGCCACTCCCAGCGCCGCCAGTTCCTCCAGTTTCTCCACGGGCAGTAACAGATCGCGTAAACCATCGGTCCTGGGGGGGGCACCGGGGGGTGAGACAGGAGCCCCGGTGCACCGGGACCACCCCCCCATTCAATCCCCGGTGCACCGGGACCCCTCCCACTCAAACCCCAGACCCCCAAACTCAACCTCGGTTCCCCACACCACCTCCCGCCGTCCCCCGTGCCCGTTACCCACGGATTCCCCGTCCCGGGCTCACCGAGCACCGGCCCCCGGCCCGCTCGTCCACGCCGAGCGCGCAGGGCCGGCCTGCGGCACAGGGGGGGCACGGCGGACGAGAAGCGACCCCCGCCCGCCGGGTCCCGCTGCAGCGCGGACAGCGCCATGGCCGGGGGGGCGGAACTTCCGGGCCTGCACTTCCGGGGCGGGTCCTACAGAACAGCCAATCAGCGTGCGAGAGCGGTTTGGGGGCGTGGTTTGGGGACGGGTTAGAGAGTCTGTTTGCTGATATAATGACGTCATCGCGCTCGGGGCGCGGTCTAGAAGACGGGCGGGGCTAAACGGAAAAGGAGGCGGGGCTTAACGGAAAGGAGGCGGGGCTTAACGGCCATGGATCCCCCTCCGGGAGGGGCCCAAGGGGGGTCCCGGGGGTCTGTGGCAGCACCGGGAAGGTTTGAGGGAGGGTCCCGGATCTGTGGAGCACCGGGAAGGTTTGAGGGGGGGGGTCCCGGATCTGTGGAGCACCGGGAAGGTTTTGAGGGGGGTCCCGGATCTGTGGAGCACCGGGAAGGTTTGAGGGGGGGGGAGGTCCCGGATCTGTGGAGCACCGGGAAGGTTTTGGGAAGGATCCCGGGGTCTGTGGGGTGGAGAGGCCGGGAATGGGGGTGGGACACCCCGAATATGGCGGGGTGATCCCCGGGGTGGTGGGGGCGGACAGGGGGGTCCCGGGAAGGGTGGGTTGGTGGGGGAAGGGGAGTCCCGGAAACCACGTGTCCCTCCCCGGTCCGGGAAACGCGGGAGGGGGGGGGGTTCCCGGAACAGCCCCTCCCCTCTCCCGCCTGCCCATATATGGGCATGATTGCGTCATCGGGGAAAGCCCCCGGCCCCGCCCACTTCCGTTGACGCCGGTGCACGCGGGGGGCTTCCCACGGGAGGGGGAGGGGGGAGACACGCACGGACCCCTCCCCCCCCCCCCCCCCGCCCAACCGCCCCGGTTCAGCACGACCAGACCCGTTACCACAATTAATATCATTATTATTATTATTATCAATTAATACGAATGTACAAAAAACAAACCAAAAAAAAAAGCAGCGACAACAAATCGCCCCCCTCGCCCCGGGATTTTGGGGGGGGGTCCCCGGGGGCTGCTCCCCACGGGGGAGGGTCTTGTAAACGTCACGAGAGGGAAAAGCCCCCCTCCCCAAACACCCCCTTTTTGGGGTGCGCATCTCGCCCCTCCCGGAGGGATCTCGGATCCTCTAAGAACCAGGGGGGGGTCCCCAGGCCCAGCTGGGGGGGCTCCAGGCCCTGTTTGGGGGTCCCCATCCATCCCACAGGCCCGTTCCCGCAGGTCCTGAGGGTCTTTGACCGGGCTTGGGGGAGGTTCTGGTCCTGCCGGTCTTTTTTGGGGTGGCCCAGTCCAGGGGTCCCCTCCATCCTCGTGGGTCCTTTCCGGGGTCCCCAACTCCTCCAGATCCACGTTGTGGGGGGGGGTCTTTCGTGCGGTCCCCCCCCTCGCTGAGCCGACGGATGTTCGCGTCCATGGGGGTCCCCCCCGAAACCGCGGTCCACGGAGCATCCCGGTACCGCTCGTGTCCGTGACCGGGGGGGTCCCCGCCCCTCCGCGTCCAGCCAGGTACGGGGGATCCCCCCCAGGTGTGTCCATGGGGGTCCGCGCAAGGATCCCCCTCTCTCCCCGCGCGTTTCTAGAAGCCGAGCGCGGCACCGGGGGCAGCGGGCAGCCCGAACCCGCGTGGTCCCGCACGGACCCGCGGAGCCTCCGCACTTGGGCTCGCAGCCCCGCGGCCGTGGCCGCCAGCGCCGCGTTCTGAGCGCGGAGCCCCCGGACGCGCTGCTCCAGGCGGGCGATCCGCTCCAGCTTCCTCCGCCGGCACCGGCTCGCCGCCAGCCGGTTCCGCAGCCTCCGCCGCTCCGCCTGCAGCCGCTCCGGGGAATCCGGGCCGGGCTCCGCCGCCTCCGCCTCCGCTCCGGGAACCCCCGGGAAGGGTCCCCCCATCCCCGCCGCCGTCGTTGTCAGCGCCGGCGGCTCCGGGAGCGCCACGTTGGGCGGCCCCGGTTGGTGCAGCTCGTCCAGCGCTTGGGCGAAGCTGCGGTGAAGCCGTCGCGTTCGCCGGGACCGGGGTAGAAGAAGCTGCCGGTACCGGCGCCGCTCCCGAAGAAGGTGCCGTCGGGGCAGGGCGCCGGTTTGAGCCCGCGGAAGGGTTCCTGGGGGGGTCCCTGTTGTAGCGGCCCCCGGTAAGCTGCCGTAGTCGGGCTCGGGGCGGCAGAAGCCGCCCGGGAAGGGCGCGGGGCGGTAAAACGGAGGCTCCATCCGCGCGGCCGCACCGGAGCGCGGGACTCGAACCCGCGGCCCCGCTCTGCCCGCCCCCGCTTTATAGCCGAGAGCGGCGGAAACGCGACGCCATTGGCTGAGAGGAGACCTGGCCACGCCCCTTGCCCGTGGACACGCCCCCTCCTGCATAGACACGCCCCCCAAGGGAAAGGGGCGGGGCTTCTGGAGCATTTGGGGGGCACAGGTGGGAAAAGGGGGGGGGGGACAGGTGAGCAGAGGGGGCCGGGTGGGTGCAAGGGGGGCAGGTGTGTGCGAGGAGAGGTCACGTGAGGTCAAAGGAAGGGGGCAGGTGACCAAGATGGGGGGGTCAGGTGGGAAAAGGGGGAAAGGTGAGAGTGCAAAGGGGGACACGAGCACGGGGGGGGGGGGGACAGGTGAGTGCCAGGGGGGGGACAGGTGAGTGCCAGGCCGCGCACACTCGTGTCACCTCCTGAGCTCACGCCGGTGTCCTCGCGTCCCATCCGTGTCCCCGCGTGGGGTCACACGAGGCGCCCCAGGACCCTCCAAAAGAACGCCCCCGAAATCCCCTGGCACCTCCAGCTGCCCCAGCCGGGGCTAATTTTGGGGGGCCGTGCTCGGGCGTGTCCCCGGCGTGTCCCCGGCGTGTCCCCGGCGTGTCCCGGCCCGTCAGGGCGCGGCTGGCCGCACACGCGTGTGCACATGTGGGGATGTGTGTGCAGGGGGGAGGAACAGAGGGGTCCCCGGGACTTCCCGAGGGGGCACGGGCCCCTCCTCCCCTTCCCCGATTTTAGGGGATTTTAGGGGATTTTGGGGCTGGATTTTCCCTCCCGACTTCTCCTTCCTTGTGACTCAAGGCCTGCCAATCCTCCCTGTCCCCGATGTGACCCCCCCCCCCCCCACCCTCGATGTCACAGCCCCTGAAGTGACCTCCCCCTCCCCCACTCCGGGGGACCCTCAGGTGCCCGGCGATCCCCCTGAGGAGGGGCCACAGGTGGGGTCACACCTGCTCCCCCCCAGCTGTAGGAGCAGAAAGGGGGGAGGTGAAATGAATGAAAAATGAGAGGGGAAACCCCAACACTGGCGTGCCCAGTCACAGAGGGGTAGAGGGGGATTTGGGGGCACAATGGGGAGGGGTCCTGATCCTGGGGAGACCTCGGGCGTCTTTTCCCCCACCCAAAGCGACTTTCGGGGGCCCCAACGGCCACAACCGTCACCGGGGTTTCGGGCTGGGGGGCCCCGGATGTCCGGGGGAGGACACGGCACATGCTGGGGAGGGCCCAGGGTGTTCTAGGGCCAAACTGGGAGCACTGGGAGGGTGTTGGGGTCACACTGGGGTGGGGGTCTTGGCCCTATACTGGGAGCAAAGGAGGGATTCCAGATACAACTGGGAGAATGGGATGCCCCCAGGGCCATGCTGGGAGCACTGGGGGATTCCAGATAGAACTGGGCACACTGGGATGCCCCCCAGAACCATACTGGGAGCACTGGTGACAGTTCCAGGACCATACTGAGAACACTGCGGGGGGGGGGGAGTTGTGTTCCGGCCTCAGCGAGGCCGTCGGGTTCAGCGCTGACGCAGCTCGGGCGTCGCCGCCTCCCTGCGGCGAGAACGGCCCGGCTTGACCCTCCCCGACCCGGCGGGGCCCGACGGGCGCGGCCGCGGGGGCGGCGGGACGCGGCCATGAGTCACCGGCGGGGCCGCGCCGGGCGCCATGACGGAGCGGAGGCGCCGCTCTGGCTGCAGCTCTATGACCTTGGAGGACTCGGCTTCTATTCCAACCGGGGCGTGTCCGCCAGGGGGCGTGACGAGCAGGCGTGGCCGCTCTATTCTCATCTCTATGGCCCTGGCGGCTGGCCGGAAGTGGGCGCGGCCGGAAGTGGGCGTATCCCGCAGGTGCGGCCGCTCTAGGTGCGACTCGGTGGCCCGGAGGCCGCCGGTGCGGCGGGGCGGGGCGTGGCGGGCGGGGGTGCGGCGGGGCGCAGGTGCGGCCGCTCTGGGCGAGGCTCGGTGCCCCTGGAGGACCGGCCGGACATGGCGGCGGGGCGGGACGGCTGCGGGGCGCTGCTCACCTGGGTAAGGGGGGCCGGGACCCCCCCACCCTTCCCTCCACCCTCCGGGACCCCCAGGTTCAATCGGGACCACCCCCCCACACCGTGCTCGGGGGTCCACACGGGGTTGGACCGGGACCCCCCCTCCGGGACGTTCCCACTGCGGTTTTGGAACTTTGGTCGCCCCTGGGCACCTGTGACCCCCCTAAGGACCCTCGGACTCCCCCCGGGACCTTTGTCCCCTCCTCATCCCTGTGACTCCCCCCGGGACCTGTTGAGTCCTTGTGACCCCCCCGAGACCCCCTGACGCCCCCATACCCCCTGGGAACCCCCCCAGGTCCTCGTGTCCCCCCCTCGGGGACCTTTGACCCCCCCCCAGAGACGTGTCCGAGCCCTTGTGACCCCCCTGCCCTTTGTCCCTGTCCCAGCGCCCTTTGCCCCCCACAATTCCGGGGGGGTTTTAAGGCGGGGGCGATCCTGCCCCGCCTCTCTACCCCCCCACCGTGGGTCTGGGGGGGCTTTTTTGGGGTGCTCTGACCCCCCATTCCCCCCCTCCACCGTGGGGCTGTTCAGGGTTTTTGGGGTGCCCTGACCCCCCCATTCCCCCCCACCGTGGGGCTGTTCAGGGTTTTTGGGGTTGTTTGGTGATTTTGGGGTTTTCCTGACGCCCCCTTTTTGCCCCCCCCCCCAGCTGCAAACCTTTGACCCCCCCTCACCGTGCGCGGCCCCCCCAGACCTGGCCAGTGGCGTGACCCTCGCCCACGTCCTGCACAAAATGTGAGTGATTTATTTGGGGTGGGGGCGCGTCCCCCCAGACCTCGGGGACCCCCTAAGAGGCCAAAGCTGATTTCGGGGACCCCCCCCCCTCCCCAGCGATTCCTCGTGGTTCGATGAGACCTGGCTGGGCCAGATCCGGGATGACACCGAGGGCAACGCTCGGATCAAGGTTGGGGGGGGACGACGACTCGATTTTTGGGGAATAATTTTTTGGGATGGGGTTTTGGGTGGGGGTTCAGAATGGGGAAGGGGGTCTGATTTGGGGGGGGGTGGGGGGCAGGATTTAGGGTCTGTTTAAGGAGGGCTCGTTTCTGTGGGGCTGTTTCCAGGGAGGGAATTCGGGGTCCTGGTTTTGGGGGGGGCTTTTTGGGGAGGCAGTTTGGGGAGGGAATTTGGGAGGGAATTTGGGGAGAACTGATTTGGGGGTGGGAATTTGAGAGGACTGATTTGGGGGCAGTTTTTGGGGAAGGAATTTGGGGGGTCTTTTGGGGAGGACTGATTTGGGGGGGTCTTTTGGGGAGGACTGATCTGGCAAAGCCACTTGAGCTTTGCGGTGACAAATTTGGGGAGGGGGGGGGGGCTGCTTGGGCGGCCAATTTTGGGGGGTTCTTTGGGAGAAGCCATTCTGGGGTACCTGAGGAGTGGAATTTGGGGTTCTGAGGGGCGGGGGTGGGGGTCCCACCTTGTTGCCCCCCTCCCTCCCCAGGTGAACAACCTGCGCAAGGTGCTGCAGAGCGTGCTGGAATATTGGCAGGATGTGAGTGACGTGGTGGGGGGGGGGTCCCATCTTTTGGGGACCCCCTCGTTTGGGGTCGGGGGGGCTTCCCTGGGGTTCGGGGGTGTCCCTAAGGGTTGGGGGGGGTTCTGACCCTCTCCCCTCGCAGGTGCTGGGCCAGGCCGTGGCAGAGCAGCACGTGCCGGACGTGGCTCCGGCCGCCCAGCACGGCGACCCCGAGCAACTGGGCAAACTGGTCAAACTGGTGCTGGGCTGTGCCGTGAGCTGTGAGCGGAGGGAAGGTGGGTACGGGGCCGGGGGGGGGTGGGGGGGGGGGGGACCTGTGAACCCCCAAAACACCTCCCTGACCCCCCCCCCCATCCCCTCCCCTCCCCAAAATCTCCCCCCCACCCACCCAGAGCACATCCAGCGCATCATGACCCTGGAGGAGTCGGTGCAGCACGAGGTGATGACGGCGATCCCAGGAGGTGGGGGGCGCTTTTTGGGGTCCCCTGAGGGTTTGGGGGGGGGTCCTGGAGGGTTTTTGGGGGGTGTTTTGGGGTCCCCTAAGGATGGTTTGGGGGTATCCTGTGTGTTGGATTTTGGGGGGGTTTGGGACACCCCGAGTGTGACCGCAGGGCTTGGAAGATTTTGGGGGAGTTCTGGGGACCCGCTGTGGTTTTTTGGGGGGTCTGAAGCCCCCCGAGACCCCCCCCAAACCCCAATTCTCCCTCCCCGTGGCAGCTCTTGGACCCGGAGCCGTTGGAGCCGATGGCGGCCGAGAGCTACGGGAACTTCGACGCTCAGGTGAGGGGAGGGGGGGGGGGGGGGGACAGATTTTGGGGTGGAATTTTGGGGTGCCGGGGGGGGTCTCTGAGCCCCCCTGACCTCCCCCCTCCCCTTACCTGTGCCCCCCCAGTCCCGCCGTTATTATTTCCTGAGCCAGGAGCCCCCGAGGAGGCCGGGGGGGGGTCGGGGCAGCGCTGCCGTGAGCTGGAGCAGCAGGTGAGGCCTGGGGTCACCTGGGGGGGGGGGGCGGGTCCCCAAATTCTGCGTCCACCTGAGGGTGAGGGGATTCTCTGCTGTTTTGTGTGAGGGGTGGGAGCGCCTTGAGGGGGTTCTGCACACCTGGATCCCGCTCTGCACACCTGGGCTCCTGCCACACACCTGGATTCCCCCCCGAAACTTAACGGGAAAAGATTTTTGGGTGGTTCTTATGAGGAGGGGGAATACCTGGGAGGGGATCCCGCACACCTAAGCCCCCTCCTGCACACCTGGGCCCCTCAGGTGGCCACGCTGCTGGAGGAGAAGGGACACCTGGCCGCAGAGAACCGGGCTCTGCGGGAGCAGCTCGACTCGGACGCCGCCGGCGCCGCCGCCAAGTAAGCTGCTGCGGCTGCAGACGCAGGTGGAGGAGCTGCAGGAGGAGAATTACAGGTGAGCCCTCAGCCCTTGGGGTCCCCCCCAGTCACCTGTGCACCTCACCTGGCCGGGGGGGTTCTCCTGGCAGGCTGGAGAGCGGCAAGGAGGAGCTGCGGGCGCGCTGCTCGCGGCTGGAGCAGGAGGCGCGGGGGCTGCAGGAGCGGGCGCAGGAGCTGAGCGGGCTGGCGGGGGAGGCACGGGCGCTGCGGGACGAGATGGACCTGCCTCAGGTGAGATACACCTGCTCAGGTGAGCCTGGGGTACCTGCTCAGGTGAGCTGGGAGGCCTCCCAGCACTCTGCATGTCCCGCAGTGTCACCCTCACCATTGCGATGGCCGCGTGTCGTGGCTCAGGTGTCTCACCCTGGGCTCAGGCGTTGCGGGACAGACTCAGGTGTGCCGGGACGTCACCGTGCCCGCTCTCACCTGTCCCCCCCAGGGCATCCTCGGCTCGGGCCGGCCGGCTGGAGGCGGCGGTGGCCACGTACCGGGGCCGCGCGGCGGCGGCGGGCGAGCTGCGGCGCTGGGTGCGGGCGCTGGAGGAGCGCCACGCCGCCCAGGTGCGCCGTGCAGCTCACCTGCAGCAGCAGCTGGGCCGTGCCCAGGCCAGCTGTGCGCAGCTGGAGGCCGCCCGCAGGCAGGTGAGGGGGCGGGCAGGGGCGGGCAGAGGGGGCTGGGCTCGGGGGCCAGCGCGCTGGTGGCCCGGTGGTCCCCGCGCAGGTGGAGGAGCTGAGCGGGCAGCAGGCGGAGGCGGCGCTGAGGGCTGAGAAATGGCACCTGGAGTTCCGGCACCTGCAGGAGCGCTTCGAGGCTCTGAGCCAGGAGAAGGAGGTGGGTGGGGCTCGGGGGACGCACCTGGGGACACCTGTGACGCACCTGGGGACACCTTGGGGACGTCTCTGACCCCTCACAGCGGCTGCTGGAGGAGCGGGACGCGCTGCGCGAGGCCAACGAGGAGCTGCGCTGTGTGCAGGTGCAGCAGAGCTACCTGAGCCAGACAGGTGAGGCTGGTTTCTGGGGTGTTCAGGGGTGACAATTTTGGGGTGTCACCCCCCGCCCATAATTCACCTTTTACCCCCACCCCCCCAGACACAGGCCCAGCCCCTCCCCGGAATTTGGCAGCTGAGATCCTTCCTGCAGAGCTCAGGTAGGTATCCAAAAAACATGGCGGGGAGGGTCCCCCAAGTTTTTTGGGGGTCCCCCACGACCACCCAGGTGTCCCCCCGCCCCTTCCCAGGGACACGGTGACCCGGCTGCGGAGGGAGAACCGACGGCTGCGGCTGCAGCGGGACCAGCTCCAGCACAGGTGGGGAAATGGGGGTGGGCGGGGGTCAGGGGGTCCTCAAAAGACCCCCCCCCAAATCCCTGACGAGCCCCCAAAATCACAGGCTGGAGGCCACGGAGGCAGCTGAGGCTCGGCCAGCGCAGGGGAGGCTCAAGGAGGAGGTGAGTGAGTGGGGGGGGACCGGGGAGATTTTTTGGGGGGGTCCCAGTTCATTGTGTGGGTCTCATTGTGTTTTGGGGGGCACCACGTTTTTTTTTGGGGGGGGGTTTCACTTCTCTCTCTCTCTCTCACTTTGCCCCAGTTTTTGCTGCTGGACGAGACCCCGGAGGACCTGTGAGTTTTTTTGGGGGGAAAGGGGGGAAATTTGGGGAGCCCTCCCGACATCCCCGACCTGTGACCAACCCCTGCTCCCCCAGGGATGAGCTGCCAGAGGGAGAGGAGGAGGAGGACGAGGAAGAGCTGGAGCCTCCCAGGGCTGGTATGAGGGGGTATCAGGACTTGGGGTGAGAATTTGGGGGGTTTCTGGGGGGTACCCAGATGTTTGGAGGGAAGGAGCAGCAGATGAACTCTGCCTCAGTTTCCCCATGAAGATTTGGGGTGGTTTGGGGGGTCTTTCCTGGCTAATCTCCCTCTTTGTTCCCTTTATGGGCTCAGGATTTAGAGGTTCCACGAGATCGCCCCCCCCAAAAACCCTCAGTACCCCTCGGGGACCCCCCCAGAACTCCCCCTTGGCCCCAGTCCTGCAGCTCCTCCGGAACCAACTGCAGGAGAAGGACGCGCTGATCCGGCACCTGGAGGTGAGGGGTTAAATGTGGGAATGGGCTGGGGGGGGTCCTGGGGGGGTCCCAAACTCCGGCTGAGGGTCTTGGGGGGGTCCCAAACTCCGGCTGAACCCCCCTTTCCACCTTGGACACCCCCCCAGAACGACTGGGAGCGCAGCCGGGCGCAGCGGGAGCGCGAGGAGCGGCTGCTGGTCACGGCCTGGTACAACATGGTGAGCGAGGGGACACGGGGACACCTGGGGGGGGACACGGATACACCTGGGGGGGACACTGATCCACCTCCATGGGGTACAGGTGTGTTGGGGGTGACACAAATGCCACAGGGAGCGGCTGACAGGGGTCAGAGTTACCTGTGGGTGGCTGAGGGAATCCATGATGGCGTGTGTGTGTGGGGGGTTCTCTGTCCATTCGAAGTTTCCCTCCTTTCTCCAGGCTCCGTGGGTCTGGGGAGAGGTGGGGGGGGGGATGCGCCTCCATTATCCCCTCATGTCCCCTCAGGGCCTGGCTCTGCAGCAGCAGGAGGGGGGGACGCCATCCCGGGGCCTCCCCAGCGGGGCTCAATCCTTCCTGGCCCAGCAGCGCTTGGCCACGGTGGCCCGGCGGGCACGGACCCCTCACGGCCGGGCTCCCCCCCAGCTGATGGAGGGGGATCCCCCAGGACGCCCCCAGGCCACGGGGGATCCCCTCACTCTGGGCTGGTCCCATTTCACACACTACAGGCCTGAGCTCCCCACCTCGTTTTGTGGAGGGGGGCGGGCCCGGATTTTGCTCCCCGATTTTTTTTTTCAAGGGGGGGGCTTTTAGCACTTCTATTTTTGTAGCTTATTTCGGGGGGGCTCTTGTGTGTGGTACCCCCGTAAAATCTTCTAATAAAGCCTCAGGACTCAGCGCTGGAGATTTATTATGGGGGGGGGGAACATTGGGGGCTTGTACAGAGCTGCCCTCACGTTTTCCCGCCCTTTTCCCCCCCCTCACGTTTTCCCGCCCTTTTTCCCCCCCTCACGTTTCCCGCCCTTTTTGCCCCCCTCACGTTTTCCCGCCCTTTTCCCCCCCTCACGTTTTCCCGCCATTTTCTCCTCACGTTTTCCCACCCTTTCCCCCTCTTATTCCCTGGTTTTAAATTGAGGGAAACTCCATGTTTTTCTGTTAAAAAACCACCATTTTTGGGACATTTTGACACCGTTTTCCCCTTAAGGTTCCTTAAAACAGAGGGCCCCTGTTGATGAAACTCTTAAGTGGCCCATAAAGAGGCTCCTTTCAATTTAAACCCTTAAAAATGACGGAAAACAGAGCTTCCTCCTCAATTTAACCGTTTAAACAATGCAAAACCTAGATTTGCCCCTCAACTGAATCCCTAAAATAACAAAAAGTGTGTTTTCCTAGTCAATTAAACCTCTTCACATCATAGAAGTGGAACGCTTTTCCTTCAATTCAAACGCTTAAAATGGTTCAAAAGTCTCTTTTCCTTGAATTTAATCTCTTAAGCCCGCAGATAAAACGCCGCGTACGGATCCACAGCTGTGTGTGTGCGCGCCGGGGGTGTCGGCGTCGTTTTAAATCCGCCGCCATCTTGCAAAGGGCAGAGCGGCGGCTTCCGGCGCGTTGTGCGCATGCTCAAGAGCGCGGGCGGGACGCCGGAAGTGCGCCACTCGCGGGCGCCATCTTTGAAAAGGGCAGAGCTGCTGTTTGTGCGCATGCTCGGGAGGGCAGGCGGGGCACCGGAAGTGCGTCACGCGCGGGGCGGAAGCGGCCGGGACGGGCGGGTGCCGGAGGGTCGCGGCGGCCGCGCCATGGTGGATTACAGCGTGTGGGACCACATCGAGGTCTCGGACGACGAAGACGAGACTCACCCCAACATCGACACCGCCAGTCTCTTCCGATGGCGGCACCAGGTGCGCCTGGGCCGGCCCGCACTATCCCCACCCCCCCCTCACCGCCACCACAGCCCGGCACTCCGCGGGAGCCCCGTTCCCATGGCGACCGGGCCCGGGATTCCCGGAGGGAAGAGGAATGGAAGGGGAACGGGGATGGGATGTGCTCCTGTTCGCATGGGCGCCCGTCCCTGGCACCTCCGTGTGCTGTGGGGGCCTCTCCGCGGGCTGCCCACACGGACGGGGAATGAGGGGGGAGATTTTCTGCTTTTCCCATCCCAGCCATTTTTAGGGACCGCTATGGGGAGGAGGCTTCACTTTTCGCTCAGGATCAGCCCCTTATTCCCATAGGATTGACACAAAATCCCCTAAATCGTGAGGGGGCTCCCTGTATTCCCATAGGATCATCCCTGGAGCCCCCACGGGGGGAGCTCCCCCATTCCAGGAGCCCCTTTTCCTCTCCGGCCTGAATTGCAGCTGAATTCCTGCTCCCTTCCCCCAGTCCCTGCTGCGTCCAGGGATTTCTTATTCCCTTATTCCATTATTCCCTTGTTCTTTATTCTGTTATTCTCTATTCCTTTATTTCCTTATTCTCTTATTTCTTTATTCCCTTATTGTGTTATTGCCTTATTCCTTTATTCCTTCGTTCTCTTATTCTTTTATTCCTTTATTCATTTATTCTCTTGTTCTCTTATTCTATTACTCCTTATTTCTTTATTCTCTTATTGCCTTAAATCTCTATTTACTTATTTTCTTATTCCTTTATTCCCTTATTCCTTTATTCCCTTTTTCCCTTCCCTTATTCCCTTGGGAACCCCTTTGGGGGGGTCACAGACACCCCCCCCCCCCCCCCCCAAAAAAAAAAAATAATTTTTTTTTCTCTGTGCCTCCCCAGAAACGAAACCAAAGTCACACTTTGCAAAGATTTCGGGACCCCTGAAACCTCCACAATCCCCCCCCAAAAAAAAAAAAAAAAAACCCCACAAAATTTTCCCAGCTCCAAAACCCGAGAATGCTCCAGCTCCTGCAATCCCGTTCCATTTTTTTTTTTTTTTTTTAAATTTATTTTATTTCTCCCCCCCCCCACGTTTCCCAGGCCCGTGTGGAGCGCATGGAGCAGTTCCAGAAGGAGAAGGAGGAGCTCGATAAAGGCTGCAGGGAGTGCAAGAGGAAACTCGCCGAGTGCCAGAGGAAGATGAAGGAGCTGGAGGTGGCCGAGGGCGGGAAGGGGGAGCTGGAGAAGCTCCAGCCGAGGCCCAGCAGCTGAAAAACGAGGAGAGGAGCTGGGAGAGCAAACTGGAGGAGCTGAGGAAGAAGGAGAAGAACATGCCCTGGAACGTGGACACGCTCAGCAAGGACGGCTTCAGCAAGGTGGGCCCCAAAATCCCCCAAAATCCCCCCAAATCCCCTCAAAATCCCCCAAAATCCCCAAAATCCCCCCAAATCCCCTCAAATCCCCCAAAATCCCCCAAAATCCCCTCAAAATCCCCTCAAAATCCCCCCCAAATCCCCCCCCAAATCCCCTCAAAATCCCCCCAAAACCCCCCAAAATCCCCCCAAAATCCCCTCAAACCCCCCAAATCCCCCCAAAATCCCCTCAAAATCCCCCAAATCCCCTCAAAATCCCCTCAAAATCCCCCCCAAATCCCCCCAAAATCCCCCAAAATCCCTCAAAATCCCCCCCAAAACCCCTCAAATCCCCCCCAAAACCCCCCCAAAATCCCCCCAAAATCCCCCCCCAAACCCCCCAAACCCCAAAATCCCCTCAAATCCCCTCAAATCCCCCCAAATCCCCCCAAAATCCCCTCAAAATCCCCCCAAATCCCCCAAATCCCCTCAAAATCCCCTCAAATCCCCTCAAAATCCCCCCAAAATCCCCCCAAATCCCCCCAAAATCCCCACAAATCCCCCCCAATCCCCCCAAAATCCCCCAAAATCCCCCCAAAATCCCCTCAAAATCCCCCCAAAATCCCCTCAAATCCCCTCAAATCCCCCAAAATCCCCAAAATCCCCCCAAAATCCCCCCAAAATCCCCTCAAATCCCCCCAAATCCCCTCAAAATCCCCCCAAAATCCCCCAAAATCCCCTCAAAATCCCCCAAATCCCCCCAAAATCCCCCCAAAATCCCCTCAAAATCCCCCCAAAATCCCCTCAAATCCCCTCAAATCCCCCAAAATCCCCCCAAAATCCCCCCCAAATCCCCCCAAATCCCCTCAAATCCCCCAAAATCCCCAAAATCCCCTCAAAATCCCCTCAAAATCCCCCCAAATCCCCTCAAAATCCCCTCAAATCCCCCCAAAATCCCCTCAAATCCCCCCAAATCCCCCCAAAATCCCCTCAAATCCCCCCAAAATCCCCCCAAATCCCCTCAAAATCCCCCCCAAAATCCCCCAAATCCCCCCAAATCCCCCCAAAATCCCCCCAAAATCCCCTCAAATCCCCCAAAATCCCCCCAAAATCCCCTCAAATCCCCCAAAATCCCTCAAAATCCCCCCAAAATCCCCTCAAATCCCCCCAAAATCCCCTCAAAATCCCCTCAAATCCCCCAAAATCCCCTCAAATCCCCAAAATCCCCCCAAATCCCCCCCAAATCCCCCAAATCCCCTCAAATCCCCTCAAATCCCCCCAAAATCCCCCAAAATCCCCTCAAAATCCCCCAAAATCCCCCCAAATCCCCTCAAAATCCCCTCAAATCCCCCAAAATCCCCCAAAATCCCCCCAAATCCCCTCAAAATCCCCCCCAAAATCCCCCCCAATCCCCCAAAATCCCCCCAAATCCCCTCAAAATCCCCCCAAAATCCCCTCAAATCCCCCCAAAATCCCCTCAAAATCCCCTCAAAATCCCCCCAAAATCCCCTCAAAATCCCCCCAAAATCCCCTCAAATCCCCCCAAATCCCCCCAAAATCCCCCCAAATCCCCCCAAATCCCCCCAAAATCCCTCAAATCCCCCCATCCCTCCCCCTGGGACACCCCCAGAGCGATTCCCTGCTTTTCCCTTCACTCCCAGAGCGTTTTCAACGTGAAGCCCGAGGAGAAGGAGGAGACGGAGGAGCAGAAGGAGAAGAAGCACAAAACCTTCGTGGAGCGCCACGAGAAGCAGATCAAGCACTTTGGTGAGGGTTCTGGGGGGGCTGGGAGCAGATTTTTGGGCTTCCCCAAACTCTGGGAGCACCAAAACGTGTCTGGAGCAGCCTGGAATTCTTCACCCTGCTAAAAAAAATCGGGGATTTTTGGTGATTTTTCCCACTTTTTTTTTTTTTCCCCTTCATTCGAACAGAATTTGCAGGGAATTTAATTAAATCTCAGAACAAGTCACTGCCGTTGCTCCTCGCTGTTTTCCTGATGAACTTTAGGATTAAATCTCTCATTAATGAGGGTTTTCATTAATGAGGGTTTTCATTAATGAGGGTTTTCCTGTTCCCCAGGGATGCTGAGGCGTTGGGATGACAGCCAGAAATACCTTTCTGACAACCCTCACCTGGTCTGTGAGGAGACAGCCAATTACCTGGTGATCTGGTGCATCGACCTGGAGGTGGAGGAGGTGAGAAACTGGGGGGAAATCGGGATAAAATCAGGATAAAATGGGGTAAAATCAGGTTAAAATGGGGTAAAATCAGGATAAAATGGGGTAAAATCAGGTTAAAATGGGGTAAAATCAGGATAAAATGGGGTAAAATCAGGTTAAAATGGTGGTAAAATCAGGTTAAAATGGGGTAAAATCAGGATAAAATGGGGTAAAATCAGGTTAAAATGGGGTAAAATCAGGATAAAATGGGATAAAATCAGGTTAAAATGGGATAAAATCAGGTTAAAATGGGGTAAAATCAGGATAAAATGGGGTAAAATCAGGATAAAATGGGGTAAAAGCAGGATAAAATGGGGTAAAATCAGGTTTAAATGGGGTAAAATCAGGTTAAAATGGGGTAAAATCAGGTTAAAATGGGTAAAATCAGGTTAAAATGGGGTAAAATCAGGTTAAAATGGGATAAAATCAGGATAAAATGGGGTAAAATCAGGTTAAAATGGGGTAAAATCAGGATAAAATGGGGTAAAATCAGGATAAAATGGGGTAAAAGCAGGATAAAATGGGGTAAAAATCAGGTTAAAATGGGGTAAAATCAGGATAAAATGGGATAAAATCAGGTTAAAATGGGGTAAAATCAGGTTAAAATGGGTAAAATCAGGATAAAATGTGGTAAAATCAGGTTAAAATCAAGATAAAATCCTTTTTTTCCAGCTGGAGTTGTCTCACTCTCACTTTTCTGTTTTTTTTTTTCCCCCGTTTTTGGGATCAATTTTTGAATTATTGAGATAAATTTGGGATCATTTTGGGATTGATTTGGGAATCAATTTGGGATTAATTTTGGATTAATTGGGGATGAATTTGAGATCCAATTGAGATCAGTTTGGATAAATTTGAGATAATTTGGGATCATATTGGGATTAATTGGAATCAACTTGGGAGCAGTTTTGGATTAATTAGGGATCAATTTGGATAAATCAGGAATTAATTTGGGATCCGTTTGAGATGAATTTGGGAATTTTTTTGGGATCAGCTTGGGATCAATTTGAATCAATCAGGGAATTATTTGGGCTCAATTTGGAATCATTTGGGGACCGATTTGGGATCAATTTGGTATTAATTTGGGAATCAAAAATCAAATCCAAGCCAACCCCCTCCTAATCAACCTCCACAGCCGGGTCCAGCCAGGGGGCTCTGGGCTGGGTGAGGAAATTGGGGGAATTTGGGGGAATTTGGGGCATTTTTGGGGATTTTTTGGTGCCGTTTTTTCCCCCCAGAAACACGCCCTGATGGAGCAGGTCGCCCACCAGACCATCGTCATGCAGTTCATCCTGGAGCTGGCCAAGAGCCTCAAGGTGGATCCCAGGGCCTGCTTCCGGCAGTTTTTCACCAAAATCAAGGTAAAAAAAAAAAAAAAAAAAATCCCAAAATCCCTCCCCGAGGTCCAAAGGGTCCGGATTCCCAGAAATTTGGGTGCAAAATCCACAAATTTCCACTCAAAATGGGTCAGTCCCTCCCTGGAGGTTTGGGCGGGGGAGAAGGGGTGGAATTGGGGATTTTGGGGGTTGGAATTGGGGGATTTTGGGGGTTGGAATTGGGGATTTTGGGTTTGGAATGGGGGATTTTGGGGTTTGGAATGGGGGATTTTGGGGGTTGGAATTGGGGATTTTGGGGGTTGGAATTGGGGGATTTTGGGGGTTGGAATTGGGGATTTTGGGTTGGAATTTGGAGTTTAGGGTTGGAATTGAGGATTTCTCGGCCGATTCACGGATTGGGAATGAGACTTTGGGATTAGAATTGGGAGTCCAGGGCTTAAAAAAGACTGAAAAATCAAACTTCAGCCCCTCCCCAAACCCCTTCCCTCCCCAGGGCCCGGTTTGGGGCTGTTTTTGGGGCTGTTTTTGGGCCGGTTTGGGGCTGTTTTGGGGCCGGGTTTGGGCCGGTTTGGGGCTATTTTTGGGCCGGTTTGGGGCCGGGTTTGGGGCTGTTTTTGGGCGGATTTGGGCGGATTTGGGGCTGTTTTTGGGCTGGATTTGGGCCGGGTTTGGAGCAGCCTTTGGGGCCGGTTTGGGGCTGTTTCTGGGCCGGGTTTTGGGCTGGTTTTGGGCCGGTTTGGGGCTGGGTTTGGGCGGATTTGGGCCGGTTTGGGGCTGTTTTTGGGTCGGTTTGGGGCTGTTTTTGGGTCGGTTTGGGGCTGTTTTTGGGCGGTTTGGGGCTGTTTTTGGGTCGGTTTGGGGCTGTTTTTGGGGCTGTTTCTGGGCCGGGTTTGGAGCAGCCTTTGGGGCCGGTTTGGGGATGTTTTGGGCCGGGTTTGGGGCCGGTTTGGGGCTGTTTCTGGGCCGGGTTTGGGGCTGTTTTTGGGCTGTTTTTGGCCGTTTTTGTGCCGGGTTTGGAGCAAGCCTTTGGGGCCGGTTTGGGGCCGTTTTTGGGCTGTTTGGGGCTGTTTTTGGCCGTTTTTGTGCCGGGTTTGGAGCAGCCTTTGGGGCCGGTTTGGGGCCGTTTTTGGGCTGTTTGGGGCTGTTTTTGGCCGTTTTTGTGCCGGTTTGGAGCAGCCTTTGGGGCCGGTTTGGGGCCGTTTTTGGGCTGTTTGGGGCTGTTTTTGCCGTTTTTGTGCCGGGTTTGGAGCAGCCTTTGGGGCCGGTTTGGGGCCGTTTTTGGGCTGTTTGGGGCTGTTTTTGGCCGTTTTTGTGCCGGGTTTGGAGCAGCCTTTGGGGCCGTTTTGGGGCCGTTTTGGGGCTGGTTTGGGGCTGTTTTTTGGCCGTTTCTGTGCCGGGTTTGGAGCAACCTTTGGGGTCTCCTCCCCGTGCCCCCCAGACGGCCGATCAGCAGTACCTGGAGGGTTTCACGGAGGAGCTGGAGGCGTTCAAGGAGCGCGTTCGGGGCCGGGCGCGGGCGCGGCTCGAGAAGGCGCTGCGGGACTACGAGGAGGAGGAGCGGCAGAAACGCCTCGGGCCCGGCGGCCTCGACCCCCGTGGACGTCTACGAGTCCCCTGCCCGCCGTGAGTGCGGCCGGGGGGTTTGGGGGGGTTTTGTTTCTTTTTTTTGGGGGTTTTTTAAAGTTTTTGGGGGGCTTTTGTTCTTTTTTTTGAGGTTTTTTTGGTTTTCTTTGGGGGGTTTTTTAAAGTTTTTTGGGGGTTTTTTGTTTCTTTTTTTTGAGGTTTTTTTGTTTCTTTTTTTTGGGGTTTTTTGATTTCTTTTTTTCGGGGTTTCTGCCACGTTTTTTTAAAATTATTTTTGGGCGGGGGTTCGGGGTTTTTTGTTTGTTTTTTTGGAGGTTTTTTTGAGTTTTGGGGGGTTTTTTGCTTTTTTTTGTTTGGTTGGTTTGGGTTTTTTTGGGGGGGTTTGGGCTTTTTTTGTTTTTTTTTTCTTGGTTTTTGGGGGGGGTTTTTTGTTTTGGTTTGTTTTTTTTTTTGTCGGGGGGCTTTGGGTTTTTTTTTTTTTTGTGGGAATCTGTGGCTCCAGTGGCTCCCAGTGGCTCCCAGTGGCTCCCAGTCCCTCCCAGTGCCCTCCCAGTCCCTCCCAGTCCCTCCCAGTCCCTCCCAGTCACTCCAGTCCCTGTCCCCCAGGAGCTGCAGAAATGTTTCGATGTCAAGGACGTTCAGATGCTGCAGGACACCATCAGCAAAATGGACCCGACCGTGAGTGTTGGACCCCAAAAAAACCCCCGGGGGGGCTCCTAAATCCCTTGGGAGGGGGTTCCCAAATCCCCTGGGGGGGTTCCCAAATCCCTGAGAGGGATCCCAAACCCCTCGGGGGGTTCCCAAACCCCTCGGGGGAGTCCCCAGACGCCTTGCTGACCCTTTCACGATTTTATTTTTTATTTTCGCTGCCGTTTCAGGAGGCCAAGTACCACATGCAGCGCTGCATCGACTCGGGGCTCTGGGTGCCCAACGCCAGAGGGGGGGAGGGCGCCGAGAAAGGAGCAGGGGAAGCCAAAAATGAGGAAACCAAAACAGAAAACAGCCCCGAGGACAAAGCAAAACCCTGAGACGGGCGACCACGACAGCAACAACAACAAAAATACAGGTGGAAAACGTAAAAAAAAAAAAAAAATTGGAAAAAAAAAAAAAAAATGGAATTAAAAGCCGCACATCCCTCGTGAGAAAAGCAGAAATGGGGGAGGGGTCTTCAGCCCCTCCCCCCTCCCCTCACGCTCCCCCCTCAGCGCTTCTCACACCTCAGAGACTTTTTTTGGGGAAAGTTCGGGGAGGTTTGGGACCCCCCCACCCCCGTGGCCACCCCGAGTTGGGATTTTGGGGTTTTTTTTGGGGCGGCCGCGGTGGCAGAGAGGAGAATAAAGAGATTGGAGAGGCTGAGCGTGGATTTGGGGGATTTTTGGGGAAATTTGGGGGAGTTTTGGGGTGAGAGTGGGGGGCAGGGGGCACAATGGAGGCTCCCAGTATATCCCAGTCGCTCCCAGTTATTGTGACCCCCCAACCCCAGCCCTTCCTGGGGGGGATTTTGGTGGGGGGGAGCTCTCCAGATGTGGCCCCCGCAGTTTGGATCCCAATCCAGCTGTGCCCTTTCCAGCAATCCCAGTCCGGATCCAGCCCAAGCCCAGTTTGGGTCCAGTCGCGTTCCTGGTGCAGCTGTGGGCCCCCAGTTTGGATCCAGCTGTGGGCCCCCACTTTGGATCCAGCTGTGGGCCCCCAGTTTGGATCCAGCTGTGCCCCCCCCACCCCCATTCAGATCCAGCTGTGCCCCCAGGCCCCGCCCCTGGCTCGCTTTGGCCACGCCCCTTTCACGTCGCGCCTCTGGAGGCTCCGCCCTCTTCCGCCTTCCTCGCAAACCCCGCCCCCTCACGCCTCTCAGCCAATCAGAGCCTTTTTCCGCGTCTGTGGTCGCCAATAGGATGTGGGCGTGGCCTGGAGGTGGCACCAGCCAATGGGAGGCGGCGTGGAGGCGGCGCTGACCAATCACAGCGCGCGTCTTTCGCAGCCAATAGGGAAGCGGCGGCTCTGCGGGGCGGACGGAGCCGGAGCGGCGGCCGGGCCGGGCCGGGCCGGTACCAACGGGGGGAACCGGGGGGGGGGGAGCCGGTACCGACACCGGAACCGGTGTTAACGGGGGGTGATACCAACAGGGAGGGGGGAGAGACGGGACAGAGGCGGGGACTGGCGGGAGGAAGAGTCTGAGAGTCTGAAATGGGTCAAAATCCACCCCAAAATGGGTCAAAAATTCGACCGGAAATGGGTCCAAAAGTCAACTGAAAATTGGTCAAAATTCACACTGAAACGGGTCAAAAGTTCACCCCAAAATGGGTTAAAATCTCATCCTAAGTGCATCAGAAATTCAGCCCCATATGGCTTAAAAATCCAACGGGAAGTGGGTTAAAATTTACCTTGAAATGGGTCAAAAATTCAAACAATCTCGTTTTTTGACCAAGATCCCATTTTTTAATCAATATTTCCTTTTTTTTTTCCCCCCAATATCCCATTTCTCCAGCCCCCTATTCCCTTTTTTTAACCCCTATCCCATTTTTTCCCAATATCCCATTTCTCCATCCCCTTTTCCCGTTATTTTTCCCCCCCTTTTCCCCTTATTTCATCCCCAATATCCCATTATTTTATCTCCCCGTTTTCCCGTTATTCCCCGTTATTTTATCCCCGGTTATTGATCCCCAGCTATCCCCCGTTATCGATCCCCGTTATTTTATCCCCGTTATTATTTTATCCCGGTTATTTTATCCCGGTTATTTTATCCCGGTTATTTTATCCCCCTTATCGATCCCCGTTATTATTTGATCCCGTTATTTGATCCCGTTATTATTTTATCCCGTTATTATTTGACCCCGTTATCGATCCCCGTTATCGATCCCCGTTATCGATCCCCGTTATTTTACCCCGTTATTATTTTACCCCGGTTATTATTTTACCCCGTTATTATTTTACCCCGTTATTATTTATCCCGTTATCGATCCCCGTTATCGATCCCCGTTATTTTATCCCGTTATTATTTTACCCCGTTGTTATTTTACCCCCGTTATTTTACCCCGTTATTATTTTATCCCGTTATTATTTTACCCCGTTATTATTTTATCCCGGTTATCGATCCCCGTTATTTTATCCCCGTTATTTTATCCCCGTTATTTTATCCCGGTTATTATTTTATCCCGGTTATCGATCCCCGTTATTATTTGATCCCGTTATTTTACCCCATTATTATTTTACCCCATTATTATTTTACCCCGTTATTATTTTACCCCGTTATTATTTTACCCCGTTATTATTTTATCCCGTTATTATTTTATCCCGTTATCGATCCCCGTTATCGATCCCCGTTATTTTCCCCCGTTATTATTTTCCCCCGGTTATTATTTTATCCCGTTATTTTATCCCGTTATTTTATCCCGTTATTATTTTCTCCCCGTTATTATTATTATTTCCCCCGTTATTATTTTATCCCCCGTTATTATTTATCGATCCCCGTTATTATTTTCTCCCCGTTATTATTTTCTCCCCCGTTATTATTATTTTCTCCGTTCCCGGTTCCGCAGTGGCGATGTCTCGGCCGCGCACTGTGCGGGTGTGGCTGCACTGGCCGGGCCCGGGGCCGCGCTCTCGCTCTCGGTTTTATCCGCGGGGGCGCTGAGCGCTGAGGAAATCTGCATGGAGCTGGCGAGGGGCCTGGGTGAGCACCGGAACCCCGCTCCTTCCCTTATTTGATTTTGGGTTATTTTGGTTTATTTTATTTTATTTTATTTTATTTTATTTTATTTTATTTTATTTTATTTTGTTTTATTTTATTTTATTTTATTTTATTTTATTTTATTTTGTTTTATTTTATTTTATTTTATTTTGTTTTATTTTATTTTATTTTATTTTATTTTATTTTATTTTATTTTGTTTTATTTTATTTTATTTTATCTTGTTTTATTTTATTTTATTTTATTTTATTTTGGTTTGGTTTGGTTTATTTTATTTTGTTTTGTTTTTATTTTAATTTAATTTAATTTTTATTTTATTTTATTTTCCCAGGGATCAGCGCGGTGTGCTGCATTATTTTTATATTTTATTTTATTTAATTTTAATTTATTTTATTTTCCCCAGGGATCAGCCCAGTGTGCTGCATTATTTTTATTTTTAATTTAATTTAATTTAATTAATTTTAATTTAATTTTATTTTATTTCCCCCAGGGATCAGCCCGGTGTGCTGCATTATTTTTATATTTTATTTTACTTATTTTTATTTTATCCCCCAGGGATCAGCCCGGTGTGCTGCATTATTTTTATATTTAATTTTCCCCAGGGATCAGCCCGGTGTGCTGCATTATTTTTATATTTTATTTTATTTATTTTTATTTCCCCCAGGGATCAGCCCGGTGTGCTGCATTATTTTTATATTTAATTTAATTTAATTTATTTTCCCCAGGGATCAGCCCGGTGTGCTGCATTATTTTTATATTTAATTTAATTTAATTTATTTTATTTAATTTAATTTATTTCCCCCAGGGATCAGCCCGGTGTGCTGCATTATTTTATATTTAATTTTAATTTATTTTATTTTATTTATTTTTATATTTTATTTTATCCCAGGGATCAGCCCGGTGTGCTGCATTATTTTTATATTTAATTTTAATTTATTTTATTTTATTTATTTTATTTATTTCCCCCAGGGATCAGCCCGGTGTGCTGCAGCCTCTTTGCCCTGTTCGAGCCCCGGCGCCGGCTCTGGATCCCCCCGAGCCATCGATTCCAGGGCGGGGCCAGCGGGAGCCTCGAGCTCAGGATGAGGTGGGGCAGGAACGGCAATGGGGGAATCTGGGCTGGAATAATGGAAAAAAGGGGTTAATTTGA
>NC_142275.1:393968-413968 GCF_052056855.1 Sturnus vulgaris
TAGCACCGGGAAGGTTTGAGGGGGGGTCCCGGGTCTGTGGAGCACCGGGAAGGTTTGAGGTGGGGGGGGGGGGGGGGGGGGGGTGTCCCGGGGGTCTGTGGAGCACCGGGAAGGTTTGAGGGGAGTCCCGGGGGTCTGTGGAGCACCGGGAAGGTTTTGAGGGTGGGTCCCGGATCTGTGGAGCACCGGGAAGGTTTGAGGGGGGGGTCCCGGATCTGTGGAGCACCGGGAAGGTTTTGGGAAGGATCCAGGGGGTCTGTGGGGTGGAGAGGCCGGGAATGGGGGTGGGAAACCCCGAATATTGCGGGGTGATCCCCGGGGTGGTGGGGGCGGACAGGGGGGGTCCCGGGAAGGGTGGGTTGGTGGGGGAAGGGGAGTCCCGGAAACCACGTGTCCCTCCCCGGTCCGGGAAACGCGGGAGGGTGGGTTCCCGGAACAGCCCCTCCCCTCTCCCGCCTGCCCATATATGGGCATGATTGCGTCATCGGGGAAAGCCCCGGCCCCGCCCACTTCCGTTGACGCCGGTGCACGCGGGGGGCTTCCCACGGGAGGGGGAGGGGGGAGACACGCACGGACCCCTCCCCCCCCCCCCGCCCAACCGCCCCCGGTTCAGCACGACCAGACCCGTTACCACAATTAATATCATTATTATTATTATCAATTAAATACAAATGTACAAAAAACAAACCAAAAAAAAAAAGCAGCGACAACAAATCGCCCCCCTCGCCCCGGGATTTTGGGGGGGGGGTCCCCGGAGGCTGCTCCCCACCGGGGGGAGGGTCTTGTAAACGTCACGAGAGGGAAAAGCCCCCTCCCCAAACACCCCCTTTTTGGGGTGCGCATCTCGCCCCTCCCGGAGGGATCTCGGATCCTCTAAGAACCAGGGGGGGGTCCCCAGGCCCAGCTGGGGGGGCTCCAGGCCCTGTTTGGGGGTCCCCATCCATCCCACAGGCCCCGTTCCCGCAGGTCCTGAGGGTCTTTGACCGGGCTTGGGGGAGGTTCTGGTCCTGCCGGTCTTTTTTGGGGTGGCCCAGTCCAGGGGTCCCCTCCATCCTCGTGGGTCCTTTCCGGGGTCCCCAACTCCTCCAGATCCACGTTGTGGGGGGGGGGGTCTTTCGTGCGGTCCCCCCACCTCGCTGAGCCGACGGATGTTCGCGTCCATGGGGGTCCCCCCCCGAAACCGCGGTCCCACGGAGCATCCCGGTACCGCCGTGTCCGTGACCGGGGGGGGGGTCCCCGCCCCTCCGCGTCCAGCCAGGTACGGGGGATCCCCCCCAGGTGTGTCCATGGGGGTCCGCGCAAGGATCCCCCTCTCTCCCCGCGCGTTTCTAGAAGCCGAGCGCGGCACCGGGGGGGCAGCGGGCAGCCCGAACCCGCGTGGTCCCGCACGGACCCGCGGAGCCTCCGCACTTGGGCTCGTAGCCCCGCGGCCGTGGCCGCCAGCGCCGCGTTCTGAGCGCGGAGCCCCCGGACGCGCTGCTCCAGGCGGGCGATCCGCTCCAGCTTCCTCCGCCGGCACCGGCTCGCCGCCAGCCGGTTCCGCAGCCTCCGCCGCTCCGCCTGCAGCCGCTCCGGGGAATCCGGGCCGGGCTCCGCCGCCTCCGCCTCCGCTCCGGGAACCCCCGGGAAGGGTCCCCCCATCCCCGCCGCCGTCGTTGTCAGCGCCGGCGGCTCCGGGAGCGCCACGTTGGGCGGCCCCGGTTGGTGCAGCTCGTCCAGCGCTTGGGCGAAGCTGCCGGTGAAGCCGTCGCGTTCGCCGGGACCGGGGGTAGAAGAAGCTGCCGGTACCGGCGCCGCTCCCGAAGAAGGTGCCGTCGGGGCAGGGCGCCGGTTTGAGCCCGCGGAAGGGTTCCTGGGGGGGTCCCTGTTGTAGCGGCCCCGGTAAGCTGCCGTAGTCGGGCTCGGGGCGGCAGAAGCCGCCCGGGAAGGGCGCGGGGCGGTAAAACGGAGGCTCCATCCGCGCGGCCGCACCGGGAGCGGCGGGACTCGAACCCGCGGCCCCGCTCTGCCCGCCCCCGCTTTATAGCCGAGAGCGGCGGAAACGCGACGCCATTGGCTGAGAGGAGACCTGGCCACGCCCCTTGCCCGTGGACACGCCCCCTCCTGCATAGACACGCCCCCCAAGGGAAAGGGGCGGGGCTTCTGGAGCATTTGGGGGGCACAGGTGGGAAAAGGGGGGGGGGGACAGGTGAGCAGAGGGGGCCGGGTGGGTGCAAGGGGGGCAGGTGTGTGCGAGGAGAGGTCACGTGAGGTCAAAGGAAGGGGGCAGGTGACCAAGATGGGGGGGTCAGGTGGGAAAAGGGGGAAAGGTGAGAGTGCAAAGGGGGACACGAGCACGGGGGGGGGGGGACAGGTGAGTGCCAGGGGGGGGGACAGGTGAGTGCCAGGCCGCGCACACTCGTGTCACCTCCTGAGCTCACGCCGGTGTCCTCGCGTCCCATCCGTGTCCCCGCGTGGGTCACACGAGGCGCCCCAGGACCCTCCAAAAGAACGCCCCGAAATCCCCCTGGCACCTCCAGCTGCCCCAGCCGGGGCTAATTTTGGGGGGCCGTGCTCGGGCGTGTCCCCGGCGTGTCCCCGGCGTGTCCCCGGCGTGTCCCGGCCCGTCAGGGCGCGGCTGGCCGCACACGCGTGTGCACATGTGGGGATGTGTGTGCAGGGGGGAGGAACAGAGGGGTCCCCGGGACTTCCCGAGGGGGCACGGGCCCCTCCTCCCCTTCCCCGATTTTAGGGGATTTTAGGGGATTTTGGGGCTGGATTTTCCCTCCCGACTTCTCCTTCCTTGTGACTCAAGGCCTGCCAATCCTCCCTGTCCCCGATGTGACCCCCCCCCCCCCCACCCTCGATGTCACAGCCCCTGAAGTGACCTCCCCCTCCCCCCACTCCGGGGGACCCTCAGGTGCCCGGCGATCCCCCTGAGGAGGGGCCACAGGTGGGGTCACACCTGGCTCCCCCCCAGCTGTAGGAGCAGAAAGGGGGGAGGTGAAATGAATGAAAAATGAGAGGGGGAAACCCCAACACTGGCGTGCCCCAGTCACAGAGGGGGTAGAGGGGGATTTGGGGGCACAATGGGGAGGGGTCCTGATCCTGGGGAGACCTCGGGGCGTCTTTTCCCCCACCCAAAGCGACTTTCGGGGGCCCCAACGGCCACAACCGTCACCGGGGTTTCGGGCTGGGGGGGCCCCCGGATGTCCGGGGGAGGACACGGCACATGCTGGGGAGGGCCCAGGGTGTTCTAGGGCCAAACTGGGAGCACTGGGAGGGTGTTGGGGTCACACTGGGGTGGGGGTCTTGGCCCTATACTGGGAGCAAAGGAGGGATTCCAGATACAACTGGGAGAAATGGGATGCCCCCAGGGCCATGCTGGGAGCACTGGGGGGATTCCAGATAGAACTGGGCACACTGGGATGCCCCCCAGAACCATACTGGGAGCACTGGTGACAGTTCCAGGACCATACTGAGAACACTGCGGGGGGGGGGGGAGTTGTGTTCCGGCCTCAGCGAGGCCGTCGGGTTCAGCGCTGACGCAGCTCGGGCGTCGCCGCCTCCCTGCGGCGAGAACGGCCCGGCTTGACCCTCCCCGACCCGGCGGGGCCCGACGGGCGCGGCCGCGGGGGCGGCGGGACGCGGCCATGAGTCACCGGCGGGGCCGCGCCGGGCGCCATGACGGAGCGGAGGCGCCGCTCTGGCTGCAGCTCTATGACCTTGGAGGACTCGGCTTCTATTCCAACCGGGGCGTGTCCGCCAGGGGGCGTGACGAGCAGGCGTGGCCGCTCTATTCTCATCTCTATGGCCCTGGCGGCTGGCCGGAAGTGGGCGCGGCCGGAAGTGGGCGTATCCCGCAGGTGCGGCCGCTCTAGGTGCGACTCGGTGGCCCGGAGGCCGCCGGTGCGGCGGGGCGGGGCGTGGCGGGCGGGGGTGGGCGGGGCGCAGGTGCGGCCGCTCTGGGCGAGGCTCGGTGCCCCTGGAGGACCGGCCGGACATGGCGGCGGGGCGGGACGGCTGCGGGGCGCTGCTCACCTGGGTAAGGGGGGCCGGGACCCCCCCACCCTTCCCTCCACCCTCCGGGACCCCCCAGGTTCAATCGGGACCACCCCCCCACACCGTGCTCGGGGGTCCACACGGGGTTGGACCGGGACCCCCCCCTCCGGGACGTTCCCACTGCGGTTTTGGGAACTTTGGTCGCCCCTGGGCACCTGTGACCCCCCTAAGGACCCTCGGACTCCCCCCGGGACCTTTGTCCCCTCCTCATCCCTGTGACTCCCCCCGGGACCTGTTGAGTCCTTGTGACCCCCCCGAGACCCCCTGACCCCCCCATACCCCCTGGGAACCCCCCCAGGTCCTCGTGTCCCCCCCCCTCGGGGACCTTTGACCCCCCCCCAGAGACGTGTCCGAGCCCTTGTGACCCCCCTGCCCTTTGTCCCTGTCCCAGCGCCCTTTGCCCCCCACAATTCCGGGGGGGTTTTAAGGCGGGGGCGATCCCTGCCCCGCTCTCTACCCCCCCACCGTGGGTCTGGGGGGGCTTTTTGGGGTGCTCTGACCCCCCATTCCCCCCCCACCGTGGGTCTGGGGGGGCTTTTTTGGGGTGCCCTGACCCCCCCATTCCCCCCACCGTGGGGCTGTTCAGGGTTTTTGGGGGTGCCCTGACCCCCCCATTCCCCCCCCCACCGTGGGGCTGTTCAGGGTTTTTGGGGTTGTTTGATGATTTTGGGGTTTTCCTGACGCCCCCTTTTTGCCCCCCCCCCCAGCTGCAAACCTTTGACCCCCCCCTCACCGTGCGCGGCCCCCCCCAGACCTGGCCAGCGGCGTGACCCTCGCCCACGTCCTGCACAAAATGTGAGTGATTTATTTGGGGTGGGGGCGCGTCCCCCCAGACCTCGGGGACCCCCTAAGAGGCCAAAGCTGATTTCGGGGACCCCCCCCCCTCCCCAGCGATTCCTCGTGGTTCGATGAGACCTGGCTGGGCCAGATCCGGGATGACACCGAGGGCAACGCTCGGATCAAGGTGGGGGGGGGGGGGGACTCGATTTTTGGGGAATAATTTTTGGGATGGGGTTTTGGGGGGGGGGGTGGGGGGGTTCAGAATGGGGAAGGGGGTCTGATTTGGGGGGGGGTGGGGGGCAGGATTTAGGGTCTGTTTAAGGAGGGCTCGTTTCTGTGGGGCTGTTTCCAGGGAGGGAATTCGGGGTCCTGGTTTTGGGGGGGCTTTTTGGGGGAGGCAGTTTGGGGAGGACTGATTTGGGGAGGGAATTTGGGGAGGGAATTTGGGGGTGGGAATTTGAGAGGACTGATTTGGGGGCATTTTTTGGGGAGGACTGATTTGGGAGTGGGAATTTGAGAGGACTGATTTGGGGGGTCTTTTGGGGGAGGACTGATCTGGCGAAGCCACCTGAGCTTTGCGGTGACAAATTTGGGGAGGGGGGGGCGCTGCTTGGGCGGCCAATTTTGGGGGGTTCTTTGGGGAGAAGCCATTCTGGGGTACCTGAGGAGTGGAATTTGGGGGTTCTGAGGGGCGGGGGGGGGGTCCCACCTTGTTGCCCCCCTCCCTCCCCAGGTGAACAACCTGCGCAAGGTGCTGCAGAGCGTGCTGGAATATTGGCAGGATGTGAGTGACGTGGGGGGGGGTCCCATCTTTTGGGGACCCCCTCGTTTTGGGTTCGGGGGAGTCCCTAAGGGTTGGGGGGGGGTTCTGACCCTCTCCCCTCGCAGGTGCTGGGCCAGGCCGTGGCAGAGCAGCACGTGCCGGACGTGGCTCCGGCCGCCCAGCACGGCGACCCCGAGCAACTGGGCAAACTGGTCAAACTGGTGCTGGGCTGTGCCGTGAGCTGTGAGAGGAGGGAAGGTGGGTACGGGGCCGGGGGGGGAGTGGGGGGGGGCGACCTGTGAACCCCCAAAACACCTCCCTGACCCCCCCCCCCCCATCCCCTCCCCTCCCCAAAATCTCCCCCCCACCCACCCAGAGCACATCCAGCGCATCATGACCCTGGAGGAGTCGGTGCAGCACGAGGTGATGACGGCGATCCAGGAGGTGGGGGCGCTTTTTGGGGTCCCCTGAGGGTTTGGGGGGGGTTCCTGGGGGGTTTTTGGGGGGTGTTTTGGGGTCCCCTAAGGATGGTTTGGGGGTATCCTGTGTGTTGGATTTTGGGGGGGGGTTTGGGACACCCCGAGTGTGACCGCAGGGCTTGGAAGATTTTGGGGGGAGTTCTGGGGACCCGCTGTGGTTTTTGGGGGGTCTGAAGCCCCCCCCGAGCCCCCCTCCCAAACCCCAATTCTCCCTCCCTGTGGCAGCTCTTGGACCCGGAGCCGTTGGAGCCGATGGCGGCCGAGAGCTACGGGAACTTCGACGCTCAGGTGAGGGGAGGGGGGGGGGCAGATTTTGGGGTGGAATTTTGGGGTGCCGGGGGGGTCTCTGAGCCCCCCTGACCCCCCCCCCTCCCCTTACCTGTGCCCCCCCCAGTCCCGCCGTTATTATTTCCTGAGCCAGGAGCCCCCCGAGGAGGCCGGGGCGGGGTCGGGGCAGCGCTGCCGTGAGCTGGAGCAGCAGGTGAGGCCTGGGGTCACCTGGGGGGGGGGGGGGGGCGGGTCCCCAAATTCTGTGTCCACCTGAGGGTGAGGGGATTCTCTGCTGTTTTGTGTGAGGGGTGGGAGCGCCTTTGAGGGGGTTCTGCACACCTGGATCCCGCTCTGCACACCTGGGCTCCTGCCACACACCTGGATTCCCCCCCCGAAACTTAACGGGAAAAGATTTTTGGGTGGTTCTTATGAGGAGGGGGAATACCTGGGAGGGGATCCCGCACACCTAAGCCCCTCCTGCACACCTGGGCCCCTCAGGTGGCCACGCTGCTGGAGGAGAAGGGACACCTGGCCGCAGAGAACCGGGCTCTGCGGGAGCAGCTCGACTCGGACGCCGCCGGCGCCGCCGCCAAGAAGCTGCTGCGGCTGCAGACGCAGGTGGAGGAGCTGCAGGAGGAGAATTACAGGTGAGCCCTCAGCCCTTGGGGTCCCCCCCCGTCACCTGTGCACCTCACCTGAGGCCGGGGGGGTTCTCCTGGCAGGCTGGAGAGCGGCAAGGAGGAGCTGCGGGCGCGCTGCTCGCGGCTGGAGCAGGAGGCGCGGGGGCTGCAGGAGCGGGCGCAGGAGCTGAGCGGGCTGGCGGGGGAGGCACGGGCGCTGCGGGACGAGATGGACCTGCTCAGGTGAGATACACCTGCTCAGGTGAGCCTGGGGTACCTGCTCAGGTGAGCTGGGAGGCCTCCCAGCACTCTGCATGTCCCGCAGTGTCACCCTCACCATTGCGATGGCCGCGTGTCGTGGCTCAGGTGTCTCACCCTGGGCTCAGGCGTTGCGGGACAGACTCAGGTGTGCCGGGACGTCACCGTGCCCCGCTCTCACCTGTCTCCCCCAGGGCATCCTCGGCTCGGGCCGGCCGGCTGGAGGCGGCGGTGGCCACGTACCGGGGGCCGCGCGGCGGCGGCGGGCGAGCTGCGGCGCTGGGTGCGGGCGCTGGAGGAGCGCCACGCCGCCCAGGTGCGCCGTGCAGCTCACCTGCAGCAGCAGCTGGGCCGTGCCCAGGCCAGCTGTGCGCAGCTGGAGGCCGCCCGCAGGCAGGTGAGGGGGGCGGGCAGGGGCGGGCAGAGGGGGCTGGGCTCGGGGGCCAGCGCGCTGGTGGCCCGGTGGTCCCCGCGCAGGTGGAGGAGCTGAGCGGGCAGCAGGCGGAGGCGGCGCTGAGGGCTGAGAAATGGCACCTGGAGTTCCGGCACCTGCAGGAGCGCTTCGAGGCTCTGAGCCAGGAGAAGGAGGTGGGTGGGGCTCGGGGCACGCACCTGGGGACACCTGTGACGCACCTGGGGACACCTTGGGGACGTCTCTGACCCCTCACAGCGGCTCCTGGAGGAGCGGGACGCGCTGCGCGAGGCCAACGAGGAGCTGCGCTGTGTGCAGGTGCAGCAGAGCTACCTGAGCCAGACAGGTGAGGCTGGTTTCTGGGGTGTTCAGGGGTGACAATTTTGGGGTGTCACCCCCCGCCCATAATTCACCTTTTACCCCCACCCCCCCCAGACACAGGCCCAGCCCCTCCCCGGAATTTGGCAGCTGAGATCCTTCCTGCAGAGCTCAGGTAGGTATCCAAAAACATGGCGGGGGAGGGTCCCCAAGTTTTTTGGGGGTCCCCCACGACCACCCAGGTGTCCCCCCGCCCCTTCCCAGGGACACGGTGACCCGGCTGCGGAGGGAGAACCGACGGCTGCGGCTGCAGCGGGACCAGCTCCAGCACAGGTGGGGAAATGGGGGTGGGCGGGGGTCAGGGGGGTCCTCAAAAGACCCCCCCCAAATCCCTGACGAGCCCCCCAAAATCACAGGCTGGAGACCACGGAGGCAGCTGAGGCTCGGCCAGCGCAGGGGAGGCTCAAGGAGGAGGTGAGTGAGTGGGGGGGGGGACCGGGGAGATTTTTTGGGGGGGGGGGGTCCCAGTTCATTGTGTGGGTCTCATTGTGTTTTGGGGGCACCACGGTTTTTTTTTGGGGGGGGGTTTCACTTCTCTCTCTCTCTCTCTCTCACTTTGCCCCAGTTTTTGCTGCTGGACGAGACCCCGGAGGACCTGTGAGTTTTTTTGGGGGGAAATTTGGGGAGCCCTCCCGACATCCCCGACCTGTGACCAACCCCTGCTCCCCCAGGGATGAGCTGCCAGAGGGAGAGGAGGAGGAGGACGAGGAAGAGCTGGAGCCTCCCAGGGCTGGTATGAGGGGGGTATCAGGACTTGGGGTGAGAATTTGGGGGGTTTTTGGGTGGTACCCAGATGTCTGGAGGGAAGGGGCAGCAGATGAACTCTGCCTCAGTTTCCCCATGAAGATTTGGGGTGGTTTGGGGGGTCTTTCCTGGCTAATCTCCCTTTTTGTTCCCTTTATGGGCTCAGGATTTAGAGGTTCCACGAGATCGCCCCCCCAAAAACCCTCAGTACCCCTCGGGGACCCCCCCAGAACTCCCCCCTTGGCCCCAGTCCTGCAGCTCCTCCGGAACCAACTGCAGGAGAAGGACGCGCTGATCCGGCACCTGGAGGTGAGGGGTTAAATGTGGGAATGGGCCGGGGGGGGTCCTGGGGGGGGTCCCAAACTCCGGCTGAGGTGGTCCTGGGGGGTCCCAAACTCCGGCTGAGGGGTCTTGGGGGGGTCCCAAACTCCGGCTGAACCCCCCTTTCCACCTTGGACAACCCCCCCAGAACGACTGGGAGCGCAGCCGGGCGCAGCGGGAGCGCGAGGAGCGGCTGCTGGTCACGGCCTGGTACAACATGGTGAGCGAGGGGACACGGGGACACCTGGGGGGGACACTGATCCACCTCCATGGGGTACAGGTGTGTTGGGGGTGACACAAATGCCACAGGGAGCGGCTGACAGGGGTCACAGTTACCTGTGGGTGGCTGAGGGAATCCATGATGGCGTGTGTGTGTGTGTGGGGGGGGTTCTCTGTCCATTCGAAGTTTCCCTCCTTTCTCCAGGCTCTGTGGGTCTGGGGAGAGGTGGGGGGGGGATGCGCCTCCATTATCCCCTCGTGTCCCCTCAGGGCCTGGCTCTGCAGCAGCAGGAGGGGGGGACGCCATCCCGGGGCCTACCCAGCGGGGCTCAGTCCTTCCTGGCCCAGCAGCGCTTGGCCACGGTGGCCCGGCGGGCACGGACCCCTCACGGCCGGGCTCCCCCCAGCTGATGGAGGGGGATCCCCCAGGACGCCCCCAGGCCACGGGGGATCCCCTCACTCTGGGCTGGTCCCATTTCACACACTACAAGCCTGAGCTCCCCACCTCGTTTTGTGGAAGGGGGCGGGCCCGGATTTTGCTCCCCGATTTTTTTTTCAAGGGGGGGGCTTTTAGCACTTCTATTTTTGTAGCTTATTTCGGGGGGGCTCTTGTGTGTGGTACCCCCGTAAAATCTTCTAATAAAGCCTCAGGACTCAGCGCTGGAGATTTATTATGGGGGGGGGGGAACATTGTGGGGCTTGTACAGAGCTGCCCTCACGTTTTCCCGCCCTTTTTGCCCCCCTCACGTTTTCCCGCCCTTTTCCCCCCCCTCACGTTTTCCCGCCATTTTCTCCTCACGTTTTCCCACCCTTTCCCCCTCTTATTCCCTGGTTTAAACTGAGGGAAACTCCATGTTTTTCTGTTAAAAAAACACCATTTTTGGGACATTTTGACACCGTTTACCCCTTAAGGTCCCTTAAAACAGAGGGCCCCTGTTGATGAAACTCTTAAAGTGGCCCATAAAGAGGCTCCTTTCAATTTAAACCCTTAAAAATGACGGAAAACAGAGCTTCCTCCTCAATTTAACCGTTTAAACAATGCAAAACCTAGATTTGCCCTCAACTGAATCCCTAAAATAACAAAAAGTGTGTTTTCCTAGTCAATTAAACCTCTTCACATCATAGAAGTATAACGCTTTTCCTTCAATTCAAACGCTTAAAATGGTTCAAAAGTCTCTTTTCCTTGAATTTAATTTCTTAAACCCGCAGATAAAACGCCGCGTACGGATCCTCAGCTGTGTGTGTGCGCGCCGGGGTGTCGGCGTCGTTTTAAACCCGCCGCCATCTTTGCAAAGGGCAGAGCGGCGGCTTCCGGCGCGTTGTGCGCATGCTCAAGAGCGCGGGCGGGACGCCGGAAGTGCGCCACTCGCGGGCGCCATCTTTGAAAAGGGCAGAACTGCAGTTTGTGCGCATGCTCGGGAGGGCAGGCGGGGCACCGGAAGTGCGTCACACGCGGGGCGGAAGCGGCCGGGACGGGCGGGTGCCGGAGGGTCGCGGCGGCCGCGCCATGGTGGATTACAGCGTGTGGGACCACATCGAGGTCTCGGACGACGAAGACGAGACTCACCCCAACATCGACACCGCCAGTCTCTTCCGATGGCGGCACCAGGTGCGCCTGGGCCGGCCCTCACTACCCCCCCCCCTCACCGCCGCCACAGGCCTGGCACTCCGCGGGAGCCCCGTTCCCATGGCGACCGGGCCCGGGATTCCCGGAGGGAAGAGGAATGGAAGGGGAACGGGGATGGGATGTGCTCCTGTTCGCATGGGCGCCCGTCCCTGGCACCTCCGTGTGCTGTGGGGGCCTCTCCGCGGGCTGCCCACACGGACGGGGAATGAGGGAGGAGATTTTCTCCTTTTCCCATCCCAGCCATTTTTAGGGACCGCCATGGGGAGGAGGCTTCACTTTTCGCTCAGGATCAGCCCCTTATTCCCATAGGATTGACACAAAATCCCCTAAATCGTGAGGGGGCTCCCTGTATTCCCATAGGATTCCCACGGGGGGAGCTCCCCCATTCCAGGAGCCCCTTTTCCTCTCCCGGCCTGAATTCCAGCTGAATTCCTGCTCCCTTCCCCCAGTCCCTGCTGCGTCCAGGGATTTCTTATTCCCTTATTCCATTATTCCCTTGTTCTTTTATTCTGTTATTCTTCTAGTCCTTTATTTCCTTATTGTCTTATTTCTTTATTCCCTTATTGTGTTATTGCCTTATTCCTTCGTTTTCTTATTCTTTTATTCCTTTATTCATTTATTCTCTTGTTCTCTTATTCTATTATTCCCTTATTTCTTTATTCTCTTATTGCCTTAATCCTCTATCCACTCATTTTCTTATTCCTTTATTCCCTTATTCCTTTATTCCCTTTTTCCCTTCCCTTATTCCCTTGGGAACCCCTTTGGGGGGGGGTCACAGACCCCCCCCCCCCCAAAAAAAAAAAAAAAAATTTTTTTTTCTCTGTGCCTCCCCAGAAACGAAACCAAAGTCACACTTTGCAAAGATTTCGGGACCCCTGAAACCTCCACAATCCCCGCCCCCCCCCCAAAAAAAAAAAAAAAAACCCAGAAAATTTTCCCAGCTCCAAAACCCGAGAATGACAGAGATGCTCCAGCTCCTGCAATCCCGTTCCATTTTTTTTATTTTTTTTTTTTATTTATTTTATTTCTCCCCCCCCCCCCCCACGTTTCCCAGGCCCGTGTGGAGCGCATGGAGCAGTTCCAGAAGGAGAAGGAGGAGCTCGATAAAGGCTGCAGGGAGTGCAAGAGGAAACTCGCCGAGTGCCAGAGGAAGATGAAGGAGCTGGAGGTGGCCGAGGGCGGGAAGGGGGAGCTGGAGAAGCTCCAGGCCGAGGCCCAGCAGCTGAAAAACGAGGAGAGGAGCTGGGAGAGCAAACTGGAGGAGCTGAGGAAGAAGGAGAAGAACATGCCCTGGAACGTGGACACGCTCAGCAAGGACGGCTTCAGCAAGGTGGGCCCCAAAATCCCCCAAAATCCCCTCAAAATCCCCCCCAAAATCCCCCCAAATCCCCTCAAATCCCCTCAAAATCCCCCCAAATCCCCCCAAAATCCCCCCAAAATCCCCTCAAATCCCCTCAAAATCCCCCCAAAATCCCCCAAAATCCCCCCAAAATCCCCTCAAATCCCCCCAAATCCCCCAAATCCCCCCAAATCCCCCAAAATCCCCTCAAATCCCTCAAATCCCCCCAAATCCCCCCAAAATCCCCTCAAAATCCCCCCAAATCCCCTCAAATCCCCCCAAAATCCCCCCAAAATCCCCCTCAAAATCCCCCAAAATCTCCCCCAAAATCCCCCCAAATCCCCCCAAATCCCCCCAAATCCCCTCAAATCCCCTCAAAATCCCCCCAAAATCCCCCCAAAATCCCCTCAAAATCCCCCCAAAATCCCCCCAAAATCCCCCCAAAATCCCCTCAAATCCCCTCAAAATCCCCTCAAAATCCCCCCAAAATCCCCCCAAAATCCCCTCAAAATCCCCCCAAAATCCCCCCAAATCCCCTCAAATCCCCCCAAAATCCCCCCAAAATCCCTCAAAATCCCCCCAAAATCCCCCCCAAAATCCCCCCAAAATCCCCTCAAAATCCCCCCAAAATCCCCCCCAAATCCCCTCAAAATCCCCTCAAAATCCCCCCAAAATCCCCCCAAAATCCCCCCCAAAATCCCCTCAAATCCCCCAAAATCCCCTCAAAATCCCCCCAAAATCCCCCCAAAATCCCCTCAAATCCCCTCAAATCCCCTCAAAATCCCCCAAAATCCCCCAAAATCCCCCCAAAATCCCCCCAAATCCCCTCAAAATCCCCCCAAAATCCCCCCAAATCCCCTCAAAATCCCCTCAAAATCCCCTCAAAATCCCCCCAAAATCCCCCCAAATCCCCTCAAATCCCCCAAAATCCCCTCAAATCCCCCCAAAATCCCCCCCAAATCCCTCAAATCCCCTCAAAATCCCCCCCAAATCCCCCCAAAATCCCCCCAAAATCCCCTCAAATCCCCCAAAATCCCCCCAAAATCCCCCAAAATCCCCCCAAATCCCCCCATCCCTCCTCCTGGGACACCCCCAGAGCGATTCCCTGCTTTTCCCTTCACTCCCAGAGCGTTTTCAACGTGAAGCCCGAGGAGAAGGAGGAGACGGAGGAGCAGAAGGAGAAGAAGCACAAAACCTTCGTGGAGCGCCACGAGAAGCAGATCAAGCACTTTGGTGAGGGCTCTGGGGGGGCTGGGAGCAGATTTTTGGGCTTCCCCAAACTCTGGGAGCACCAAAACGTGTCTGGAGCAGCCTGGAATTCTTCACCCTGCTAAAAAAATCGGGGATTTTTTGTGATTTTTCCCACTTTTTTTTTTTTTCCCCTTCATTCAAACAGAATTTGCAGGGAATTTAATTAAATCTCAGAACAAGTCACTGCCATTGCTCCCCGCTGTTTTCCTGATGAACTTTAGGATTAAATCTCTCATTAATGAGGGTTTTCATTAATGAGGGTTTTCATTAATGAGGGTTTTCATTAATGAGGGTTTTCCTGTTCCCCAGGGATGCTGAGGCGTTGGGATGACAGCCAGAAATACCTTTCTGACAACCCTCACCTGGTCTGTGAGGAGACAGCCAATTACCTGGTGATCTGGTGCATCGACCTGGAGGTGGAGGAGGTGAGAAACTGGGGGGAAATCGGGATAAAATCAGGTTAAAATGGGGTAAAATCAGGTTAAAATGGGACAAAATCAGGTTAAAATGGGGTAAAATCAGGTTAAAATGGGGTAAAATCAGGTTAAAATCAAGATAAAATCCTTTTTTTCCAGCCTGGAGTTGTCTCACTCTCACTTTTCTGTTTTTTTTTTTTTTTCCCCCGTTTTTGGGATCAATTTTTGGAATTATTTGAGATAAATTTGGGATCATTTTGGGATCAAAATTGGGATCAGTTTGGGATTAGTTTGAGATTAATTTGGGATTGATCTGGGGATCAATTTGGGATTAATTTTGGATTAATTGGGGATGAATTTGATATCAAATTGAGATCAGTTTTGGGAATCGATTGGCATTAATTCGGGATCAATTTGGGATAAACTTGGAATTAATTTGAGATCAGTTTGGGATAAATTTGAGATTAATTTGGGATCATATTGGGATTAATTGGAATCAACTTGGGAGCAGTTTTGGATTAATTAGGGATCAATTTGGATAAATCAGGAATTAATTTGGGATCCGTTTGAGATGAATTTGGGAATTTTTTTGGGACCAGCTTGGGATCAATCTGAATCAATCAGGGAATTATTTGGGCTCAATTTGGAATCATTTGGGGACCGATTTGGGATCAATTTGGTATTAATTTGGGAATCAAAAATCAAATCCAAGCCAACCCCCTCCTAATCAACCTCCACAGCCGGGTCCAGCCAGAGAGCTCTGGGCTGGGTGAGGAAATTGGGGGAATTTGGGGCATTTTGGGGCATTTTTGGGATTTTTTGGTGCCGTTTTTTCCCCCCAGAAACACGCCCTGATGGAGCAGGTCGCCCACCAGACCATCGTCATGCAGTTCATCCTGGAGCTGGCCAAGAGCCTCAAGGTGGATCCAGGGCCTGCTTCCGGCAGTTTTTCACCAAAATCAAGGTAAAAAAAAAAAAAAAAAAATCCCAAAACCACCCCAAAATCCCTCCCCGAGGTCCAAAGGGTCCGGATTCCCAGAAATTTGGGTCCAAAATCCACAAATTTCCACTCAAAAATGGGTCAGTCCCTCCCTGGAGGTTTGGGCGGGGGAGAAAGGGGTGGAATTGGGGGATTTTGGGGGTTGGAATTGGGGGATTTTGGGGGTTGGAATTGGGGGATTTTGGGGGTTGGAATTGGGGATTTTGGGGGTTGGAATTGGGGATTTTGGGTTTGGAATGGGGGATTTTGGGTTTGGAATGGGGGATTTTGGGTTTGGAATTGGGGATTTTGGGGTTTGGAATTGGGGATTTTGGGTTTGGAATGGGGGATTTTGGGGTTTGGAATTGGGGATTTTGGGGGTTGGGAATTGGGGGATTTTGGGGGTTGGAATTGGGGATTTTGGGGGTTGGAATTGGGGATTTTGGGGGTTGGAATGGGGGATTTTGGGGTTTGGAATTGGGGATTTTGGGTTTGGAATTGGGGATTTTGGGGGTTGGAATGGGGGATTTTGGGGTTTGGAATTGGGGATTTTGGGTTTGGAATTGGGGATTTAGGGTTGGAATTTGGAGTTTAGGGTTGGAATTGAGGATTTCGAGGCCGATTCACGGATTGGGAATGAGACTTTGAGATTAAAATTGGGAGTCCAGGGCTTAAAAAAGACTGAAAAATCAAACTTCAGCCCCTCCCCAAACCCCTTCCCTCCCCAGGGCCGGGTTTGGGGCTGTTTTTTGGGCCGGTTTGGGGCTGGTTTTGGGGCCGGTTTGGGGATGTTTTGGGCTGTTTTTGGGCTGTTTTTGGCCGGTTTGGGGGCTGGGTTTGGGGCTGTTTTTGGGCGGATTTGGGCCGGTTTGGGGGCTGGATTTGGGCCGGGTTTGGAGCAGCCTTTGGGCCGGTTTGGGGCTGTTTTTGGGTCGGTTTGGGGCTGTTTTTGGGTCGGTTTGGGGCTGTTTCTGGGCCGGGTTTGGAGCAGCCTTTGGGGCCGGTTTGGGGCTTTTTTTGGGCGGGTTTTGGGCCGGTTTTTGTGCCGGGTTTGGAGCAGCCTTTGGGGCCGTTTTGGGGATGTTTTGGGCCGGGTTTGGGGCCGGTTTGGGGCTGTTTCTGGGCCGGGTTTGGGGCTGTTTTTGGGCTGTTTTTGGCCGTTTCTGGGCCGGTTTGGAGCAGCCTTTGGGGCCGGTTTGGGGCCGTTTTTGGGCTGTTTTTGGGCCGGTTTTGTGCCGGGTTTGGAGCAGCCTTTGGGGCCGGTTTGGGGCCGTTTTTGGGCTGTTTGGGGCTGTTTTTGGCCGTTTCTGTGCCGGGTTTGGAGCAGCCTTTGGGGCGGTTTGGGGATGTTTTGGGCCGGGTTTGGGGCTGTTTTTGGGCCGTTTTTTGGGCCGTTTTTGTGCCGGTTTGGAGCAACCTTTGGGGTCTCCTCCCCGTGCCCCCCAGACGGCCGATCAGCAGTACCTGGAGGGTTTCACGGAGGAGCTGGAGGCGTTCAAGGAGCGCGTTCGGGGCCGGGCGCGGGCGCGGCTCGAGAAGGCGCTGCGGGACTACGAGGAGGAGGAGCGGCAGAAACGCCTCGGGCCCGGCGGCCTCGACCCCGTGGACGTCTACGAGTCCCTGCCCGCCGTGAGTGCGGCCGGGGGGTTTGGGGGGGGTTTGTTTCTTTTTTTTGGGGGGGTTTTAAAGTTTTTGGGGGTTTTTTGGTTCTTTTTTTTGAGGTTTTTTTGTTTCTTTTTTTTGAGGTTTTTTTTGTTTCTTTTTTTGGGGGTTTTTTTAAAAGTTTTTTGGGGGGGTTTTGGTTCTTTTTTTTGAGTTTTTTTTGTTTATTTTTTGGGGGTTTTTAAAAAGTTTTTGGGGGGTTTTTGTTTCTTTTTTTTTTGAGGCTTTTTTGTTTCTTTTTTTGGGGTTTTTAAAAGTTTTTGGGGGTTTTTTGTTTCTTTTTTTTGAGGTTTTTTTTTGTTTATTTTTTGGGGTTTTTTTAAAGTTTTTTGGGGGGTTTTTGTTTCTTTTTTTTGAGGTTTTTTTGTTTCTTTTTTTGGGGGGTTTTTGTTTCTTTTTTTTTGAGGTTTTTTTGTTTCTTTTTTGGGGGTTTTTAAAAGTTTTTGGGGGGTTTTTGGTTCTTTTTTTGAGGTTTTTTTTGTTTCTTTTTTGGGTTTTTTTTTTAAAGTTTTTGGGGGGTTTTTTGGGGGTTTCTGCCACTTTTTTTTTTTTATTATTTTGGGGGGGGGGGTTCGGGTTTTTTCTTTGTTTTTTTGGAGGTTTTTTGAGTTTTTGGGGGGTTTTTGTTTCTTTTTTTGTTTGGTTGGTTTGGGGTTTTTTTTTGGGGGGGGGTTGGGCTTTTTTTGTTTTTTTTTCTTGGTTTTTGGGGACTTTTTTGGGTTTTTTTTTTGTTTGTTTTGGATTGGTTTTTTTTGTCGGGGGGGGCTTTGGGTTTTTTTTTTTTTTTATGGGAATCTGTGGCTCCCAGTGTGATCCCAGTCCCTCCCAGTCCCTCCCAGTCCCTCCCAGTCCCTCCCAGTCCCTCCCAGTCCCTCCCAGTCCCCTCCCAGTCCCTCCCAGTCACTCCCAGTCCCTGTCCCCCAGGAGCTGCAGAAATGTTTCGATGTCAAGGACGTTCAGATGCTGCAGGACACCATCAGCAAAATGGACCCGACCCGTGAGTGTTGGACCCCAAAAAAACCCCCGGGGGGGCTCCTAAATCCCTTGGGAAGGGGTTCCCAAACCCCTCAGGGGGTTCCCAAATCCCCTGGGGGGGGTTCCTAAATCCCTTGGGAAGGGGTTCCCAAATCCCTCAGGGGGTTCCCAAACCCCTCGGGGGGATCCCAAACCCCTCGGGGGAGTCCCCAGACGCCTTGCTGACCCTTTCACGATTTTATTTTTTATTTTCGCTGCCGTTTCAGGAGGCCAAGTACCACATGCAGCGCTGCATCGACTCGGGGCTCTGGGTGCCCAACGCCAGAGGAGGGGAGGGCGCCGAGAAAGGAGCAGGAGAAGCCAAAAATGAGGAAACCAAAACAGAAAACAGCCCCGAGGACAAAGCAAAACCCTGAGACGGGCGACCACGACAGCAACAACAACAAAAATACAGGTGGAAAACGTAAAAAAAAAAAAAAAAAATTGGAAAAAAAAAAAAAAAAAAAATGGAATTAAAAGCCGCACATCCCTCGTGAGAAAAGCAGAAATGGGGGAGGGGTCTTCAGCCCCTCCCCCCTCCCCTCACGCTCCCCCCTCAGCGCTTCTCACACCTCAGAGACTTTTTTTGGGGAAAGTTTGGGGAGGTTTGGGACCCCCCCCACCCCCGTGGCCACCCCGAGTTGGGATTTTGGGGTTTTTTTTGGGGCGGCCGCGGTGGCAGAGAGGAGAATAAAGAGATTGGAGAGGCTGAGCGTGGATTTGGGGATTTTTGGGGGATTTTTGGGGATTTTTGGGGGAAATTTGGGGAGTTTTGGGGTGAGAGTGGGGGGCAGGGGGCACAATGGAGGCTCCCAGTATATCCCAGTCGCTCCCAGTTATTGTGACCCCCCCCCCCCCCCAACCCCAGCCCTTCCTGTGGGGATTTGGGGGGGGGGGGAGCTCTCCAGATGTGGCCCCCGCAGTTTGGATCCCAATCCAGCTGTGCCCTTTCCAGCAATCCCAGTCCGGATCCATCCCAAGCCCAGTTTGGGTCCAGTCGCGTTCCTGGTGCAGCTGTGGGCCCCCCACTTTGGATCCAGCTGTGGGCCCCCAGTTTGGATCCAGCTGTGCCCCCCCCACCCCATTCAGATCCAGCTGTGCCCCCAGGCCCCGCCCCTGGCTCGCTTTGGCCACGCCCCTTTCACGTCGCGCCTCTGGAGGCTCCGCCTTCTTCCGCCTTCCTCGCAAACCCCGCCCCCTCACATCTCTCAGCCAATCAGAGCCTTTTTCCGCGTGTGTGGTCGCCAATAGGATGTGGGCGTGGCCTGGAGGTGGCACCAGCCAATGGGAGGCGGCGTGGAGGCGGCGCTGACCAATCACAGCGCGCGTCTTTCGCAGCCAATGGGAAGCGGCGGCTCTGCGGGGTGGACGGAGCCGGAGCGGCGGCCGGGCCGGGCCCGGGCCGGTACCAACGGGGGGAACCGGGGGGGGGAGCCGGAACCGACACCGGAACCGGTGTTAACGGGGGGTGATACCAACAGGGAGGGGGGAGAGACGGGACAGGGGCGGGGACTGGGGGGAGGAAGAGTCTGAGAGTCTGAAATGGGTCAAAAATCCACCCCAAAATGGGTCAAAAATTCGACCGGAAATGGGTCCAAAAGTCAACTGAAAATTGGTCAAAATTCACCCCAAAATGGGTTAAAATTTCATCCTAAGTGCATCAGAAATTCAGCCCCATATGGCTTAAAAATCCAACGGGAAGTGGGTTAAAATTTACCTTGAAATGGGTCAAAAATTCAAACAATCTCGTTTTTTGACCAAGATCCCATTTTTTAATCAATATTTCCTTTTTTTTTTCCCCCCCAATATCCCATTTTTCCTGACCCTTATCCCATTTCTCCAGCCCCCTTTTCCCGTTATTTTATCCCAAATATCCCATTTCTCCATCCCCTTTTCCCGTTATTTTATCCCAAATATCCCATTTCTCCATCCCCTTTTCCCGTTATTTTATCCCAATATCCCATTTCTCCATCCCCTTTTCCCGTTATTTTCCCGTTATTTTATCCCAATATCCCATTTCTCCATCCCCTTTTCCCGTTATTTTTCCCCCCCTTTCCCTCTTATTTCATCCCCAATATCCCATTATTTTATCTCCCCGTTTTCCCGTTATTCCCCGTTATTTTATCCCCGGTTATTGATCCCCAGCTATCCCCCGTTATCGATCCCCGTTATCGATCCCCGTTATTGATCCCCGTTATTTTATCCCCGTTATTATTTTATCCCCGTTATTGTATCCCCGTTATTATTTTATCCCGGTTATTTTATCCCCCTTATCGATCCCCGTTATTTTATCCCGGTTATTTGATCCCCGTTATTTTATCCCCGTTATTATTTTATCCCCGTTATTATTTTTCCCCCGTTATTTTATCCCGGTTATCGATCCCCGTTATTATTTGATCCCGTTATTTGATCCCGTTATTTTATCCC